>NC_032027.1:3761973-3799508 GCF_001865875.1 Lupinus angustifolius
GTTAGGTTAGGTTTTTCCTTTATTAAGTAATATAGATATGCAACTTATAGTTAATATATTTGAGGTGGTTATATAAGATTATATGGTTTTTTTAAATTAAAATTTTGAAGGGCAAATTAGGAATATAGAAATTATGCCATGGTGGTGGTTACACCATGTTTTGGCTTTATATATAGTATAGATATATAATAATAATAAACATTTAATATTTTGAACACGTTATGTATTCAAATTATAATAACTAGCGTGTTGACATGCACTGTCGTACCTGTCAACCCGCTTTCCTATCGTTTGTAATGTATAGTTTGTATTTTATAAATTCAATCAAATATAATTTTTTACGCTAAATTTACGGTTGAATTTATTCAATTGGTCTAATATTCAATTTTTTAAATACACTTTTAAAATAAGAAGATAATAAGGATAAAATAAGAAAATAATATTATATGGTTTTTTGGTATAAATAAAAAGATATTGATGGCAAAATAGGAAAACACAAATTACACCATGATGGGTGGTTATTTTGTGTTTTTCCTTTATTAATAGTATAGATAATGTGTAATAATAATAATGTAAATCATTTTGAATTATTAACGGTTAACACGATAACAATGACCAAAATATTAAATGATTTATGCAAATACGTATTCAAATTATAATAATAAAAGTGTGTGGCCAAGAATTTTGGAGGGAAAACATAGATTCAATGAGGTCATGACACATGTCATATATGATGTGGTAATTCAATATGGCGATGACACATGTACGTGAAGGAGGTTTTTTGTTAAATAATAAATAGGTTAACCGTTAACGATGACTAAAATATTAAATGATTTATGCAAATATGTATTCAAATTATAATAACAAGTGTGTACAGGCACTTCGTGCCTGCCGACGAATATTGTGTGATACTACATATTCAATTTTTATATATTTCATTTTTTTTGAATTAGAATGTATTTGTTGTGTTCGGTGTACTTTATATTATATTTTTTGTGTTTATGATAATGTTTAATTTAAAGTGAGATATGTGGTTAATTAATGTATTGGTGGTGGTTGCTTATGATTATATAGTTTTTTTGTAAAAATTAAATAATGTGAAGGGCAAAATAGGAAATGAAAATTACACCATGAAGGAAGTTATTTCAAGTTTTGACTTTATATATAGTATAGATAAAAGTGTGCGTGACCAAGAATTTTGGAGGGAAAACATAGATTCAATGAGGTCATGACACATGTCATAGATGATGTGACAATTCAATGAGATAATGAGATATGTTGTGGGCAAGAATTTTGGAGGGAAAACATAGATTCAATGAGGTCATGACATATGTCATAGATGATGTGGCGATGACACATGTACGTGAATGAGGTTTTTTTGTTAAATAGTAAGTAGATTAATATTTTGCTGGTGAATGGTACATTGTTTCTTTTAACTATTTATCAATTTGTTATTATTTATTAATTAATTGTAATATGTAATCCATTTCAATTCATGTTAATTAATTATTAATATTAGTAGAAAAATTACATTAATTCATTTTGTGATAGTTTTTTATGATTTAGGAAAATAAAAAAAACACTAATAGAAAAGTTGGATATTAGTTTTTTATATAGTGCATGGAATGCTTTCTCTCACAATGCATAAACCTGAAACATCGATCTTCATATTTATTCTTTATTAACGCTTTGAAAAGTCCTCATTTCTAATGTACTCATATAACTTTCATCAACATCCATATTCATCGTTTCAACAATATCTTTAAAATACTTCATTTCATACTACTCATTCTTAATTGTCTTGTGATGTTTACTTTCATGCTTCATATATGTTCATTATTGTCTCATACATGGGAGTACTTACTCTCCTATTAACATTTGTAGATAGTATGGATTTAGTATCCCCAATTTATATGATAGTTTTGACCCATCTCCTGTGTGGAGAGGTTAAGGTAGGGTATCCTCGATTGGTCCTTACTAGGCAAGGTTAATATTAGGAATACATATGGAGATGGTCATGTTTTACCTCTCTGATATCGCTCAATTGTGCCTGTAGTATGCATTGTGTATATTCCTATAAGGTTGTAAGTTACAACTGAGATCACTCACACTTGCCCGGTGCTAAACTGGAAGTTAGGGGTATAAAATCACCCTAGGTGTTACAAACAAGTAAAACAAGTAAGGGATTGACGTACCCACAAGGATATTGGAATGGTAGAAAACAGAAATAAAGAAAGAAGAAGAAGAAGAAGAAAGAAAAGCTCTGGGATCTTTATTGAATGAAATGCAAAACATACAAAATGTTAATGTCAAATCTGCTCTGAAAAGAGGAAATGAAACCGCAACATATAGAGCACAAAACAGAGAGCTCAAAACAGAGAACCCAAAAATGGAAACTAACAAAAACAGAATAACTAACTAAACTAACTAAACAAATCAACAGAAATAACAAACTAACTAGAAGACTAAACAAAAAAGGGCTTAGGCTTCAATACTAAATATGCTGCAATACTCCCCCTCAAGCTGGAGAGTGAATGTCAATAGCTCCCAGCTTGGATAACAAATAAGAAAAAGTGGAAGGTTCCAATGCTTTTGTGAATAAATCTGCAACTTGTTCATTAGTAGTGATGAGAAGTAAATGAAAAAGATTATTTTGCAATCTCTCACGAGTAACATGGCAATCAATATCAATATGTTTTGTACGCTCATGAAATACAGAATTAGCAGCAATATAACGAGCAGAATTATTATCACAATACAATAAAGCAGGCTGCTTAAAATCAATGCATAAATCAGTGAGTAAGAAGGTTAGCCATTGAATTTCACAAGATGCAAAAGCTAAAGCTCTATATTCAGCTTCGGAAGAAGACCTAGAAACAGTTGTTTACTTTTTAGATTTCCAGGAAATCAAAGAGTTTCTAAGAACATGCAGTAACCAGAAACAGATTGCCTAGTGTCAGGGCAAGTGGCCCAATCAGAGTCACTAAAACCCTTCAAATGAAGAGGAGAATTAGCAGGGTAAAACAGGCCTTGACCAGGTTTACCTTTGAGATATCTAAGATCACGAGTTAGAGCCTTGTAATGATTCACGGTGGGAGTATCCAAAAACTGACTAAGTTGTTGGACAGAGAAGGAAATATCAGGTCGGGTATTAGTTAGATACAAAAGTCTACCTACAAGTTGCCTATATAAGGCAGGATTATCATAAGGATTACTATCCTTTTGGTGTAAAGGATTCCTTTTCACCATAGGAGTAGGAACAGGATTTGATTCAAGAAATCCAGTATCAGAAAGCAAATCAAGGGTATATTTTCTTTGAGTAAGGGTGAGACCTTTGTGAGTTTAGGCAACTTCAATACCAAGAAATTACCTTAGAGCCCCAAGGTCTTTGATTTGGAAGGTGTTGTGAAGGAATTGCTTAACAGTGGCAATCTCATTCTTATCATTGCCAGCAAGAATCAAGTCATCAACATAGACAACTAAAGTAGTGAAACTAGAAATGGTATGTTTGGTAAACAATGAATGATCATGAGGGGATTGATGGTATCCTAAAGAGATGAGAGCTTTAGACAATTTTGCAAACCATTGTCGACTAGCTTGTTTCAAACCATAGAGGGATTTGTTGAGTTTGCACACAGGATTGGGAATAGAACAAGTAATGCCTTGAGGCAAAGTCATATAGATCTCTTCATTGAGGTCACCATGTAGAAAAGCATTGTTCACATCAAGCTGTTCAAGAAACCAGCCCTGTGAAGATGCAATGGCTAGCAGAATTGGAATGGTAGTGAGTTTAACTACTGGAGCAAATGTCTCAAAATAATCCAGACCCTCAGTTTGAGTGTACCCTTTGGCAACAAGCCTGACCTTATGTCTTTCTATGGTTCCATCAGATCTGAACTTAAGTTTATAGATCCATTTTGATCCTACGGGTTTCTTTCCAGCAGGTAAGGGGACAACATCCCAAGTATGATTTTGTTGTAAAGCTTTCAACTCACTTTGCATAGCTTCAATCCAATCTTTGGTCTGAATGGCTTGTTGGAAGTTCTTAGGCTCAGATTGAATAGTGATAGAAAGGATATAATGAAGGTAAGGTGTAGATAATGCTTGGTAGGACAGAACGGAATGTAGAGGGTGTTTAATTTTGTCAGGGGATAGAAATTGAGTAGAATTGAGGAGGCTGCAATGAAAATCCTTTAAATAGGTAGGAAGCACATGAGGTCTTTGGGATCTCCTAAGACTAACAGTAGGGGATGTGGTGTGTGCAGGAGTTTGGATATAAGTTGGAGTGTTGTGTGTGACAGAATTGGGAATAAGGTCCAAGACATTACACCAAGTGTCAAGAACATGGGTTTGATGATGTTGAGAGGAGTCAGGTTGAGATTGGGAATGAGGTTGAGTTTGGGAAATTTGTTCATAAGGGAAAATGTGCTCATAAAGTTGAGCATTTCTAGTTACAAATATTTCCCTATAGGGTAAATCTAGAAGAGTGTAGCCTTTGGTGCCTGCCTTGTAACCAAGAAAGGCACACTTTCTGGCTCGAGGGTCCAATTTGGTTCTATGTTGCATTAAGGTACTCCCAAAACATAAACTACCAAAGACCTTCAGGTCAAGCAGAGATGGAATAGACTTAAACAGGATTTCAAAAGGGGATTTAGAGTGAAGAACAGGTGTATGCAACATGTTGATGAGATAAACAGCATGCTTGGCTGCATAACTCCAATACATTTTGGGTATATGAGAATGAAACAACAAGGCTCTAGTTACATCCAAGATGTGTCTGTGTTTTCTTTCAACAATGGAGTTTTGTTGAGGGGTCTCCACACAAGATGTTTGGTGGATAATTCCATGCTCATCATAGAACTTAGGCTTAATGAACTCCATTCCATTGTCAGATCTAAGGCTCTTGATCCTTTGATTAAATTGCACTAAAGCTAAGATAACAAAATTCTTAATAAGATCTCTGGCATTAGATTTAGACTGCATAAGAAACAACCAAGTATGTCTACTAAAGTCATCAACAACAGTTAAGAAATACTTGTAACCATGAATAGAAGGGATATGCACAGGATCCCATATGTCCATGTGAACAAGCTCAAAAGGGTGAGCAGTGGCAGAAGAACTGTTTTGAAAAGGAAGTTTAGTTTGCTTAGCTAAATGGCAAAAGTCACAGATCTTATTACTCTCAAAATTCACATAAGGAAATTGTTTGCATATTTGATTGAGTACAAGTTTTGAAGGGTATCCCAAACGAAAATGCCAAAGATCTATAGAAGAAACAGTGTAGTTATTTATTGTATGGCATAAAGACTTGTCTAAATTGGATTGTTGAATGAGGATGTAAAGATGTTTTTGAACCTCAGCATGTCCAATCTTCTTCAAGGTAATTATATCATGAATCATGCAACAATTCTTGTCAAAAATAATGCTGCAGTTTGATGAGTTAATCAATTTATGTAAAAATATAAGGTTATAGGATAATGTAAGAATGTAAAGGACATTGGTAAGCATAAGTTTATCAGAAAGAACCACATTTCCTGATTGCTTAGCCAAGACAGTAGAACCATCAGGTAGTCTTATGATTATAGGTTTAATATTTTGATGTGAAGCAAAAAGAGTTAGATCATTTGTGACATGATCTGTTGCTCCAGTATCAAGAATCCAAATTATTTAGATGTAGGCATACCTGATGGAGCTTCCAGATCCTCACTACTAGATATTTGGGTGATGCAATGACTAGGATCAAAAATTAATTTTGTACTCTGGTGAATACTTGTTTTTGGTTTGGCAGCAGGGTCCACTGATGAGTTAGTGTGGTCAGTGACCCCTTGATTAAGAGCAGAATTGATTGAACTTTCACCAAGTCTATTTCAAAATTTAAAATTTGGTGGAAGGCCATGCTTGTAATAGCAAGTGTCCACAATATGTTTTTCTTTGCCACAAAAAGTACAAACTTTGATATGTCTAGTGTTTCCTTGTCCCTTTCCAAGGATGCCTCTGCCAAAAGTTCCTTGAGTGAATCCACGACCAGAGTTTCCCACATTATTTTCTTGAGTTTTTCTGAAGTAAGGGCCATTGTTTATGTTGATGTTTGGTCTCCAATTCTGCCTAGTGTTAACTGAGTTGATCATCCCTTTCTGGTCTTCATGTCCTGCATCATTAAATTGTCCCTCTTGTTGCAACACTAAAGAACATACTTTGTTTATTTGTGGCAGAGGTTCCATGAGTAGAATCTATGTTTTTAATGTGGAGAATCGGTCATTGAGTCCTTTAAGAAAACAAGTGACATACTCAGAATCTCTATATCCCTTGATGATGTTATAGGAATTGCACGTACAGTTGATATTGCAAATGCAGTTAGGTAGAGGCCTCAATGATTCCAAATCTTCCCATATGGTCTTCAAGTCAGTGAAATAAGATGAAGCATCCCTCTCACCTTGCTTTATGGAATGTATCTCTTGTAAGAGATCTGAAAATCTGAAATAATCTTCCTTGGAAAACCTTTCTTTAAGGTCTTCCCATAGTTCTTGTGCCGAATCAATATAGACTATACTTTGTCCTATTTGTTGAGACACTGATCTGTTAATCCAAGATATCACCATGGTGTTACATCTTTCCCAGGCTTCATATGTAGGATCTGAAAGGATAGGCATCCTAATCATGCCATTTACAAACTTGAACTTATTTTTGGAAATAAGAGATCTTCTCATGGCCTTGCTCCAAGAGTTATAGTTTTTTGCCATCAAGGGGTGGAGAGACAAGGGCTATTCCCAGATTTTCTTCGGGATGAAGGTAGTAAGGGTTTAATGGATTCTGTGAGATGTCTAGCTCACGATTGTTCTGGTTTAGATCGGTTTGTAGAGCCATTGATTCAGTGATTCAGAGAGGTAAAATACAAAGGGGGAAAGAGAAGGGTAGATTAGAGGTGATGCGCAGCAGAGCTCTCAATTTGAGAGCTCTTATACCATATTGGAATGGTAGAAAACATAAATAAAGAAAGAAGAAGAAGAAGAAAGAAAAGCTCTGGGATCTTTATTGAATGAAATGGAAAAGATACAAAATGTTAATGTCAAATCTGCTCTGAAAAGAGGAAAGGAAACCGCAACATATAGAGCACAAAACAGAGAGCTCAAAACAGAGAACCCAAAAATGGAAACTAACAAGAACAGAATAACTAACTAAACTAACTAAACAATCTATAAACAAAAATAACAAACTAACTAGAAGACTAAACAAAAAAGGGCTTGGGCTTCAATACTGAATATGCTGCAATAAGGACTTGCTAACTTAGTCTTTCAAAATTAAATTGTTATTCTAAGCTTGGTTTTCCAAATGGGTTTTCAAGTTGGTTGGTTTTTGTCTAAAATTTACTAACAAAAAGTGTTGGAAATTAAATATGGGATTGACTTACTATTCATTTCAGTAAATTAGGCAAATAATCAAGTAACAAAGCAAGTATGACTCTATACAATATAGGGCCTCAATTACACTAAGAGCTAATACTTTCGTCAACTTAGCAACTCATGAATTAAAGCAAAAAACATAGACATAATATCAAATATTATATATAGTGTAGTTTAATAGGTGTGCACTAACATTATAAAGTTTTATGTATTGTTAATGTATTATTCACTATTCATTTGTATGAAATTTACTTAAAATTCAATGATATTTATGATAGTTAAAATCAAGATCCTACTCATGGGATCACATGACTTTACGACCTTCAAGAGCTAGCTTGTGCTCGATCTTCGTGGAATCGGGTAAAATCATCGTGTTGGAGCGTAAAATTAATGAAACCGACGAGCCTTCTGATTTCATCTTCTGCCCATTTTGGTCTACGGCCTAAGTTGATAAAACCCTAAACACATCTCCTTTGTTTTCTCATATCCTCTACCGATCCAACTTTCATTTTTTTCTATCTTCGCTTTCCGTTTCTCTAGGTTTAACTATACGCTTTGTTTTTGCATTTTGTTTTATTGCAAACTGAGCAAAATGAAGGAGGTGATGGCTGCCATTAGCTTTAAAGAGGCATCTTCTCTCACAGATACAATTAGGTTTAAAATAATGGATTGAGTCAAGCTCATTTATACTTGTTTGTTTAAGGATATCTGATTTTTTGGTACTATAAGCATGCATGTTCTTTTTGGTATAGTAAGAAAGTTTATTTGTTTATATTTATAAGTATCTAATCCTTTTTTTATTTATTTCATAAACTATGTATTTTTTAATACAAAATATCTAACCTATAAATTATAGAATGGGCCATATTAACTATATTAAACCATATAATTATCTAGAAGAAAAATAATACTGAAACTTTTTAATTTCTCTATGACACTATTTATATATTTAAAACATTTCTAGTAAATTTGTAATATATATATATATATATATATATATGGATTTATGTGTATACATATTGATAAATAGGATCTGACTAGTAGTGTTACAATCTTAAGTTTATGATCTTTGATTTCCCTTCTAATCATAAGTAAAATCTCAATTTTAACTACCATGAAGATATTAGTGGTGCTAATTTTTACGATGTAAAAAATAAAAGGTGTTTTCTTCCAACAACCCGCCTTGCTCTAGGCTAGGGGTCATCTCAACTTTTGAGTAGTAGCATGTTTATATTTTCTTTGGAGTTTTGATGTTAAAGTTTTTTGAGTTTTCTAGTGAAGTAAACATTTTTGTTATTATTATTCACATAATTCAATAGTTAGGAAACAGATGTTACAAGTCTCATATTTGAATCAAATCATTTGTAATAATCCATTTAAGTGAGGTGTCCAAGGATTTGACCTTAAGGGAAATTGAGTTCTATATAGTCTAATCCAAAATTAAAAATATGTTGATAGGAATATAAATAAGAAACTAGAACAAAGATTTGAAAGAAAATAATACTAATGTTTCCAGACATCCAGACATCTTATCTTGATTATTATAAGGAAGATGAAAATGCTCCAAAAATAATGGCATATTTTATAACTCTGAAATATCTCAACTATGCATAGTCCTCAAAAGCAAGAGAGAGGAGTATTACCTAATAAAGTATCCACCCAAAATTTAACTTGAGAACTATCACCCACAAAAACATAAGATTTAAATAGATATGGGAGATGAATTTCCAAGGATTAGCATGTGTAATATTAATCATTGAGTGATATAATATTAATTGTAACACACATTATGTTACAATTCAGTTAAGGGTAGTTGTTGCAAGAGCTTTCTAACAACACTGGTAACTAGCTGAACTAATTTTCCCTCCATAACTAGGAGAGGATAAGTATGTTACTTAGGGTAGAAGCTACTAATTGTTGCTCAACAATAATTCTCATTCTAAACTCATTTGTTTCTCAATAATATTTCTATCTCGAAACTTTTTCATTCCTAGAGTTTCCTCATTCATTGAATTTCTTCGTTTTCTATTATGAACTCGTAGAAGTTCCATAACATAGAGTTAACATCCAAATTTTTATTGTGTAAACCATACTTATTACGAATCATATTATGTGATAAATATTTACAATGAGTAAGAAAACACTAAACCCAATCACCAATACACAAACCTCTTCCCATTCCAGGTTTATAACAAGCCACCTTATTAACTAAATGATCCCCAATAGTCCCATTAACCCAAACCAAAGGAAACCCCTCATAATATTACTTTTCCTTTGAGCAAAATCACAAAGATGGTAAAAAAGAGAGGTAATACAAAAGGGTACTGATGTGAACCCTTTTGATAAAGGCTCTTGCACTATCTATCTTGGTTGGTGTTTGGTCAAGCTCATGGTTGGATTGAGCTTTTGTGTGTGGGTAAGTAGTGAAATGATAAAAGTAGGATAAAAGAAGATGGAGTAGATTTAAGGTGAAAGGCACCACAACACTTTAAGGTGTTAATAAACCAAAGTAATGCTCGCCATAAGAACTTGGTTCTTGATAAGCACTTCTAGTCTTGGTTCAACCAAGAAGGTTTAGAGAATACTCTCACAAGGATTCAATCCTCAATTCACAAAGAATTATGCTTCAACTTAACTTGTTTAGTCCATTGGTAAAGACTTACATTTATAGGCAAGCCAACTTGGCTCCCACGGTTCGTACAAGAAAAGGCAATAAAGACTAAGTCATGGTGATCCAACATAGGATACCTTTGACACATGAATCTACTCATAAACTAGGCTAAATTCGGTTGACAATTGGCATATCACATGTTATTTGTGTGTTTTATTACATTGAAGGAAAAACATTAAGATATTGGCCTAGGATGCCATTGTTGCCACAATTGAACTTTGAATAGCTTAGGATTTCATTCTTCCTTAAGTGCACAACTTCCAATTAAGTCACATGATGAATGAGACTTAATGTCCTTATAATACTCGATGGCAAGGCTTGATGAGCATCATTGGATTTTTACATTCTTCGAAGGTTTGGCTAACAATTTAGCACATGGAAGAATGTTAGAGTTATTGACTTCATAATGGCCCTTAGTTGCACTTAAGCTTGACATAGGATCCTCTTTGTTCAAGGAGAGAATTTCCTTGGCAGAATGGTGAATTATGATGAGTTAAAATGCCTAGAGTATCGTTGGTATGATGTTGTCCAGCAAACCAAGCCTCCAACGACAAGAACATGATCATTAAGCACCATTAATGCACACTTAAAGCCTCTAACGAGCACGTGGAAAATTCTCCCAAGCAACTTTGTTCCAACAATACTGAAAATGACTTAGGATACTCCTGAATGATTTATGTCCAGGTAGATTAAACTCCAATGCTCCAGACAAGGTGTTAAGACACCATTAATGCCCCATTTAAGCCTTCCATGATCATCATCTTCATTCCCACGAGCATTTCCCCTCCGATGGCCATAACAACCTTTTTCTACCTACCAAATAACATTACACAAAGATAGAATACCGTTGGTTCATGAAAATTAAATGTTGGTTCAAACATTAAAGTGTCGGTTACACTTTGAGGCTTGGTTTAAGTCCTACGAACCATTTTTCAAACTAAACATTATTTATTGACAAATTTATTAAACAAACACGAAATTAATTAGAACTAAGTGTTGGTCAAAAATTGGCCCACACATTTATTATAGAATTAAAAATATTCCATGCCAAACATGTTGGCTAGGCCTGACTCGGTCAGACTACGCCCAGCGCCTGATGCGGCAAGCTAGGCGTATGTGTCTCAGTCAGATATCCTGGCTAGACCAGATTGGACCAACGCCTGGCTCAGCACTTGGTGCGCCAAGATACTCAACTCGGCCAGGCATGCCTCGGTCAAGCTTGGTGCCTGATTCACCTGGCCCTGTGCCACAGTGAGAATTACCTCGGTCAGGCTTGGCACCTGATGCACCTGGCCCCGTGCCAGGGTCAGATTTAGCACCTTGGCCAGGCCCTTGGCATGTCTCATACGCATGGCATGATCTATCTTTGGCTCGGTCAGAACCATGGACAAAGATGCTATTGAGCATCTTTACACTCCCTTGGCTAACTTTGGCTCACCATCATGGATCAATCCTATGAGTTGTCCTAGGGCATTTTGAGCCCTTTTTGCTCGTGCCCTAGTCATAGGACCACTCATGCCTTCAAGGCCATAGTAATCAAGGTTAGGCTCTTTGGGTATTGCATCAGGTACTAAACAAACAAGAATTGATTAAGTTACCCCTTCTGAAATAAAAGAAACAAGTTTCCTATTCTCAAGTTGTTTTAATACCTTTCTGGCAACATGATCTTGAGATGAGACAACTTAGAGTTTGTTTGCGAGTTAAATTTTAAAGGAAAATAAAGGGAAAAAAGATTTCAGAGTCATGAAATACACATGTAATAGAACTCGAATGCCTTCCCTTTTCACCCAACTGAACACCAAGGTATGTGTAGGTCCATTGAAGAATCTAATAGACATCCAAAGAAGCTACAAAATATATGATGTTATGATCTGCATTCACTCTTGCTAACCCACATTTAACTAGGTTAATCTTTAATCCATATAGCCTTATATAACTTCTGAATAGAGAGTAGGTTCACAAATGAGTCAACATATGGCTCTATCGGTGTTTTAAATTATGATTGCGATAACAGTTGCGGTTATTGCGATTACAGTTATTTTGGTTGTTGTGATATAGATTGCGCCCGTCACTATGCGAATTATTTTGTAATTAAAAAAAAATTGAATTTGATGTGGTCTGCTAATGCGGTCTGTTGCAACCTAATGTAGCACGAATGCATGTGTTCTAATGCGGTTGTGCTGCGGCCTGATTCAGCCGCATCATTGTAATTCAATGTTATACTGCAATTGTGATGTAATACGATTGCAACAATCACCACAACCACAATATTATGGTAGTATAACATGATGTACCTCACAATTTAAATTAATGGGCTCCATAAATAGGATAATGTAATCAACAATCTATAAATGGAAGATCAACAAATCTTCTGGTCATACTGTAATCCCCTTTGCCTTTAACAAATTTATCCTTCTCGGGCACCAAAGAGATTCAGGTGGAAGTGGAATTCATATTGATACCTATTTTTTCATTCATAAAACCAACTCTCTTTGAATCAAACTTATATTTATATACAATCCAAGATCAATATTTCTCATATTCTTATATACTTTACCTAACTTAATGGTAGGTTATTATCCATATTTCTCATATTCTTAGATACTTTACCTGACTTAATGGTAGGTTATTTTGGCTGGAATTTCATTTCCAGTTGTGTCTCATACAATTTTTGGATAGTTGGGTGTACAACATTTATTCTAATTCATTTGATGAATTAAACCCAATTTATTTTCTCTAGGTCTCGTTGCAGTAGGTTTAATCCAACTAAATAAAAGTTGGATATAACAATTATCACATCATGCGTTATCAGTATAAGCAAGATTATCATACTTTGACAATCCTTTACCTATTGATATTAATCTTGAATGGTGATATTAATTGAAGAAAAAAAAACTTTATATTTACATATATCTATAAAACTTAAAATAACTACATTGGAATAATTTTTGTTGCCTATTTTACCCTTCATAATTTCTAACTTTATATGTTTCTATAAATTATATTTCTCAATATAATATTTTGGTTTTTTCTAACTGCCACATCAGTTTTTTTTCAACCCCTCCCCCATTTCACTTTTTAACTACCGGGTACAATATAGCTTATCTATAACTAACATGTTGGCAGTTATCCGTGTCTGTCGACCCACATTTTTACTTTTTAGTATTGAATATTTAATTTTTATATATTTCATTTTAAATAATTATATCACTTTTTTTGTACATGATATTATAATTTTTTGATAAAAATATAAAAATAAATTGTGATATTATTAAAAATACATTGGTAGTTTGATATATTTAGTGGATGTAACTTCCTCTAACATTCATTTATATTTTTTATTGTATGGAAAAATGTTGTAATAATTATTAATTATAAGGGCAAAATAGGTAATTGAAAATTATACCATGTAGGTAGTTATAATATGTTTTGGCTTTATATATAGTATAGAAGTATAAATAGATAATATTCTTTAATTTATACTACTTAACAAAGCAAAAAAAACATATAACAAATGTTCACTTCATTCAGTTTACTTAGTTTTTAAAATTGCAGTTTTTTAAAACTGTCATGTTTACTTTGAATGTGGATGCAGTTTTAGTTTTACACACATTCTGCAACATACAAAGAAGAATAGAAGTAGCCTCTTATATCTTCTACTATATATATATTCCTCTCATTCACTCTTCCTCATTCAATTTTTCCTCATTACTATCATGCCTTTAATCATCTCACCATTTTCCCCATTTGTTTCAATGTGGACATCAAAACCATGACCTATTGTTTATGATATATATCAATCAGCTTTGACTAATATACCAACTATTATGTGTGCAACACGCTAGAAGCAAATGATTTTTTATTGATTCTTTTTCTTTGAGTAATGGTGGTGATGAATTGCTTCGAGTTCATCATTCTGGTAAGTCATACATTTGTTAGATTAATTTAATAATCGATGTGGTCCATGTGCTTGAAAGTTACTAATCTGAATAAAAGTGCCTAATATGATGATGGTTGACAATTAACTGATCAGATTAGTATGGGGTTTTGTTAATTCCCTCCCCTCTCACTTCATAGGCAGTTTCCTCTATGGTGGAGGAGTTATTTTCTCGGATAAACTCCCGATAACTCCTCCAAACCCCTTCTATAACCAGGGACTGATGCATTAGAATATGAGATAGCAATTTTCATTCTGATCTCATCTTATTCATTTCTATCTTACGAATAGAAACACAAAGTAAGATTAAGAGAGATCTTGGGTTGCATAAAAGAAAGTGCAGTACAGTGTTATAAAGTGGAAGGAAGGAAACTGAGTTTCTAATCATCAAGGAACTCATAAAGGGAAGGCAGAGGGGTGACAATAAAAGGCAACCAAAAAGAGCAGTACCATGTAGCACCAAGAAAGAACACCAGAAAGCGAAATAGCAATGGAACCAGGTATTCCTTAACTTTATTTTATCACATGTGAATGTCATAATGTCAAGGTCCTAAATAAAGGGTTCTTATGAACCATTAAAGGCTCATGAAATCGTTTATCCAAAGATTAACAAATGGTATCAGAGCTTGGTTAGGACATTATGACATTTCTTGTATCTCTGGAATTAATTGGTGTATGCATGGCTTTATGTGTAAACAAAATTTTGTGAATGATTTTGTGCGAAGAATCATGAATCTATAAGTCATTTCCATGTCTGACCACCTCGCTTAGGCGAGGGAGAAATAGTGAACATCAAGTTTTTTTTGTCTTGAAATAGCGCTTGGGCGAGGATCCCTCGCTTAGGCGAGATCCCTCGCTTGGGCGAGGGAGAAACAATGAAAATTATGGTTTAATTGTTTATAATGGTATTTTACACTTAAAATTATGAAGCATATTATGATCACCCAAAGGTGGATCATTGCTTGTAATTAAGATTATGATGCCATAAGGATAATAAATTGGGTTTGTTCATTAATTATAATGCATATCTTGATCACCCAAAGGTGGATTATTGCATGTATTTAGTGACATTAAAGTTTTAAAAATACTTGTTTGTGCTCGTTTATACAAAGATAACATGCATGTTTAAGGAGTATGATTAATTACCCATTAAAGAATAATATTAGGCATCATTAATGAAGGTTTAATGCATTTAAATTTTATCCAAAGATAAATTAAGTGTATGAATAAAAGTATAGTTTGAATCCATAAAGGTTTATTCAAAGCATTAAAAAGTAAGCATGTCTTGTTTCAGCTTCATTCAATGCTTTCGCCTTAGGCAACAGATGTGTCAAGTTCAATGGACTGAATTATGTTGATTTGTCTGAACAGATCCAGTCCTCACTATGTGTAATGGAGTTGGACTTGGCTATCATTATGGATAGTGAACCAACCATAACTGAGACCAGCTCGGAGGCAGACAAGACTCTTTTTTAGGCTTGGGAGCGGTCAAACAGGTTGAGTCTTAGCTCGATGAGAATGTCAATCTCTGACAATGCCAAGCCATCTATGCCTAAGACAAATAATGCAAGGGAATTTATGAGAATGATCAAGGATTACTCCCAATCAGACATTACTGATAAGTCTATGGTGGAAAACCTCATGACAGAGCTGATGACCAAGAAGTTTGATTGGTCGCAGCCCATTCATGATCATGTAACCAGTATGGCAAATCTGACTGCAAAAATGAAAGGTATGGGAATGGAGGTGATAGAAGCATTCTTAGTACAGTTCATCATTAACTCCCTTCCTATTGAGTTTGGCCAATTACAGGTGAACTACAACACCATAAAGGAAAAATGGAATATTCAGGAAGTAAAGGCCATGCTCGTTCACGAGGAGGGGAGGCTAAAGAAAATTAAGAATGACTCAATTCATGTTAGATTAATTTAATAATCAATGTGATCCATGTGCTTGAAAGTTACTAATCTGAATGAAAGTGTTTAATGTGATGATGGTTGGAAATTAAAATGATCAGATTAGTGGAGGTTTTGTTAACTCCTTCCCCTCTCACTTCATGGGAAGTTTCCTATATGTTAACTTCCTCAACTGATGCATTTAATTAAAGAGTGTGTGGCAATTCAATGTAGACACACATAAGGAATTCATTTCTATTCTTAAGAATAGAAACTAAAAGCAAGAATAAGATATAGATCTTGGTTTTGCATAAAAGAATAATCCAGTGCATTGTTATAGTGTAGAAGGAAGGAAACTGAGTTTCTAATCATCAAGAAAAACTCATAAGGGAAGGAGGAGAGGTGAAAACAAAAGGCAACCAGAAAGTGCAATATCTAAGAAAGCACCAACAAAGAATAGCAATGGAACCAGATAATCCTTAACCATTATTTATCACATGTAAATGTCATAATGTCAAGATCCTAAATTAAGGGTTCTTGTGAACCATTAAAGGCTCAATGTAAAGTTTCTCTAAAAGTTTTGAATTGTCTAACAATTGGTATCAGAGCGCAAGGTTAGGGACATTATGACATTTCTTGAATTTACGAAATTGATTGATGTATGCATGACGAAAATCGGTGCATGCGGAGAACCATGAATCTGCGAACGTTTCCATAACTGATAACCTCGCTTGGGCGAGTCTCTCTCGCTCAGGCGAGAGTGAAAAAGTAACGAAAATTTTTGGTCCTGAATTAGCGCTTAAGCGATGACCTCTCGCTTGAGCGAGGCTTTCTCTCGCTTGGGCGAGAGAGAAACAGTAATGATTAATTACCCATTAAAGTATAAAATTAGGCATCATTAATGATGGTTTAATGCATTTAAATTTTATCCAAAGATAAATTAAGTGCATGAATAAGAGTATAGTTTGAATCCATAAAGTTGATTGGGCATTCTGTTTTTAATTTGTATAAACACTCGTACTATTTCGGTTCTGGTACATTAATGAATGGTTTATATTGCTTCAATCTTGATTTTAAATTTAAGGAATCTTTATTTAATGTTGAGCATGATGTTAGTAGCAAGCTTAAAAGTTTTAATAAGAATTCTGCTTACTTGTGGCATCAAAGATTAGGCCATATATCCAAAGAAAGGATAATGAGGTTAACGAAAAATGAGATTTTGCCTCATTTGGATTATGGCAATTGGGATGTTTGTTTAGATTGTATTAAAGGAAAACAAACTAAACACATATCAAAGAACCCAGCCACAAGAAATAGCAAACTTCTTGAATTGATACACACGGATATTTGTGGTCCATTTGATGTTCCATCTTGGGGTGTTGAAAAGTACTTCATCGTTTTTATAGACGATTCCTCACGTTATTGTTACCTATATTTGTTGCATGAAAAATCTCAATCAATAAATGTCCTAAAGGTATTTATTGACGAGGTTGAAAGGCAACTTGAAAAGAAGGTTAAGGTTGTGAGGTCTGATAGAGGTGGTGAATATTATGGAAAGTATAATGAGAATGGACAATGTCCAGGACCATTTGCAAAGTTTCTCGAAAGTCGAGGCATATGTGCTCAATACACTATGCTTTACACACCGCAACAGAATGGTGTGGCTGAAAGGCGGAACCGTACTCTAATGGAGATGGTTAGGACAATGTTGATTCATTGTAATGTACCTTTATCATTGTGGAAGTACACATTAAGGACCGTTGTGTATCTACTGAATAGGGTTCCTAGTAAAGCAGTTCCTAAAACTCCCTATGAGTTATGTACTGGTAGGAAACTCAGTTTGAGACATCTCCATGTTTGGGGTTGTCCAGCATAAGTAAAGATGTACAACCCACATGAAAAGAAACTTGATGCAAGAACTATTAGTGGTTTCTTCATTGCCTATCCAGAAAAGTCAAAAGGGTACAAATTTAATTGTCCTAACCATAGTACGAGAATGGTTGAATCTGGAAATGCTAGGTTCATTGAGAATAGTCAAACCAATGGAAGTGATAAATCACGAAAGGTGAATATTATTAAGACTTATGATAAACCTTCTTCACCAAAGGTGTCTCCTCAAGATGTTGTTCCTCTGGTTATATTACGGTCAAATAACCCATAGAGACAACAAGATAATATCCAAAATCCACAGGATGAAATAATAGTTAATGAACCAATTAATGGAGTCATTAATGATCTAGTGATGGAAGAATCACAAGAAATAGCATTAAGAAGGTCTAGAAGGCAAAGAAGACCAGCTATTTCTGATGATTATATTGTCTATTCACTTGAGCATGAATGTGACTTAAGCATTGATAAGGATCCAGTCTCGTTCATACAAGCTATGAAAAGTGACAATTCTGAAAAGTGGCTCAATGCTATGAAAGAAGAGTTGAAATCAATGAACGATAATAAAGTTTGGGATCTAGCTGAGTTGCCCGAGGGTTCAAAATGAGTTGGCTGTAAATGGGTCTTTAAGACCAAGCGCGACTCGAAAGGCAACATTGAAAGATATAAAGCTAGACTTGTCGCCAAGGGTTTCACTCAAAAGGAGGGCATTGATTATAAAGAAACTTTATCTCCAGTTTCAAAGAAAGATTCTTTAAGAATTGTTATGGCATTGGTGGCTCATTATGACTTAGAGCTTCACCAAATGGACGTAAAGACCGCATTTCTGAATGGTGACTTAAACGAGAAAGTTTATATGAACCAACTCGAAGGGTTTGTGACCATAGGAAAGGAAAATCTGGTATGTAAATTAAATAAGTCAATATATGGACTTAAACAAGCTTCCAGACAATGGTACATAAAATTCAATGATACCATTACGTCATATGGATTTTTGGAAAACACTGTTGATCGGTGTATCTACATGAAAGTCAGTGAGAGCAAGTTTATAATATTAGTCATATATGTCGACTACATTTTGCTTGCCGCAAATGATAAAGGGGTGTTACATGATGTAAAGAAGTATCTCTCTAATAACTTTGAAATGAAGGATATGGGTGAGGAATCCTATGTGATAGCAATAGAAATATACTGTGATAGATCACAAAGATTGTTGGGATCGTCTCAGAAAAGGATATATCAATAAGGTGTTAGAGAGATTCAGAATGGAAAAGTGCTCCGTAGGGATAATTCCAATCCAGAAAAGGGACAAATTCAGTGAAAGGCAATGTCCAAGGAATAATTTGGAATGTAAGGAAATGGAATCTATTCCCTATGCATCAGTGGTTGGAGTTTAATGTATGCTCAAACATGCACTCAGATGGATATCAGTTTTGTTGTTGGAATGTTAGGTCGATATCAAAGTAACCCCGGAATAGACCACTAGAAAGCTGCAAAGAAGGTTCTAAGATATTTGCAAGGCGTTAAGGATCACATGCTCACGTATAGAAGGTTAGATCATCTTGAGGTGGTCGGTTATTCAGATTCAGACTATGTAGGATGTATGGACTTAAGGAAATCTACATTTGGGTATCTCTTCCTAATGGCTGGAGGAGCCATTTCATGGAGAAGCGGTAGAGAGTCTACAATTGCTACGTCTACCATGGAAGCTGAGTTTGTGGCATGCTTTGAAGGCACAAATCATGCATTGTGGCTGCGAAACTTTACTTCAGGGCTTGGCATTATAGATAGTGTAGCTAGGCCGCTGAAGTTTTATTGTGATAATTCCACAGCTGTCTTCTTCTCTAAGAATGACAGGTATTCTAGAGGTACCAAACATATGGATTTAAAGTTCCTGTCACTTAAAGAAGAAGTACGGAAACAGAAAGTGTTTATAGAGCATATTAGAACCGATTTAATGGTAGCGGATCCGTTAACTAAAGGGTTGCCGCCCAAGATTCACATTGGCCATGTAGAAAGGATGGGCATTATAGATAAGTCCTTGTTAATGTGATTATACCTGATGTATATATACATGTATGGATGTTTGCTCATTATTGTATGACACATTTGAATTCAATGAAAGTTTGTTTCCGTAATTAAAGTTTAAGTTATCTATATTACAGAATGTACTTGTCTGGTTTTGATGAGATAACTTGGTGAGTCTTTGAAAGGTAGATGAAGACTCAAATTAAAGTGAGTTGGGTTGAGATGATTGTGATACATGGAAGGGATCATGTTGCCTCATATAATTTGTAATCTCTATGATTCAATTATTTCAGCTCAATTTAAAGGATGATGATTTGTAATGTTCAATAAAAGAGCACAAGTAAAGTTATGAATCTTCAAGTCATCACATAGACCAAGTGGGAGATTGTTAGATTAATTTAATAATCGATGTGGTCCATGTGCTTGAAAGTTACTATTTTGAATGAAAGTGCCTAATGTGATGATGGTTGGCAATTAACTCATTAGATTAGTAGGGGGTTTTGTTAACTCCCTCCTCTCTCACTTCATGGGCAGCTTCCTCTATGGTGGAGGAGTTATTTTCTCGGATAAACTCCCGATAACTCCTCCAAACCCCTTCTATAACCAGGGACTGATGCATTGGAATATGAGATAGCAATTTTCATTCTGATCTCATCTTATTCATTTCTATCTTACGAATAGAAACACAAAATAAGATTAAGAGAGATCTTGGATTGCATAAAAGAAAGTGCAGTGCAGTGTTATAAAGTGGAAGGAAGGAAACTGAGTTTCTAATCATCAAGGAACTCATAAAGGGGAGGTGGAAAGGTGACAATAAAAGGCAACCAGAAAGAGTAGTATCAGGTAGCACCAGGAAAGAACACCAGAAAGAGAAATAGCAATGGAACCTGATATTCCTTAAGTTTATTTTATCACATGTGAATGTCATAATGTTAAGGTCCTAAATAAAGGGTTCTTATAAACCATTAAAGGCTCATGAAATCATTTATCCAAAGATTAACAACATTTTCATGTTAAATTATTAATCGTACAAAAATTATTAAGTATAGTATGAATTCATGAAAGTGAAATATTTCGCATCTTTACATTTTGGGTTTTAACTTTTAACATCATTTTGTTTCAACTGCATACATTATAGAAAGTAGTTTTTGAGATTGCTTACTTAAAATTATTGATTTTATGTTGTTTATTTTGTTTCATCTGCTCAAGAATTTTAGTGGCTATCTGAAGATAGTTGGATATTTGAAGATGTTACATATTCAAATTTGAAAAGAGAATATATTTAGAACAACTTTTTTATGTTATTTGAATGTTTAAATATATTTAAAAAATATTTACATGATGAAATTTTCTAGTTATTTGATGATAGTTGGATATTTGAAGATGATACATAATTAAATTTGAAAAATGATTTTTTCATGAATTGATTGTTATTTCAAAAACAACTTAAATGTTTAGTTTTTTAGATTTAGGGCAAAAAACATATGATTTGAAGAAATTTTAAGTAATATATCCAACATCACATATATTTGTTGATATATTACTAGGTTTTTAAGCAAAAGGTTATGTTTAATATTCAAGGGCAGTAGTTACAAAACAAATAATAAAGTAATGTATCATAAGTTTTGTTTATCACTATTCCTATCATTTTCCACCACATATAATTTTCCTTTTAGAATGATGTAACCTATAATGTTTAGCTAGAAAGTCATAACTTTCAATTCAGAATTTTTATCTTTAGAATATGTAATTAAATGTTATTACCACCCGGATAAAAATGTTTTATTCCCACATAAAAAGTAAAGAAAAAGACAATGAGAGAGAGTATATTCCTTTTCTATTGCACAATTCATACGTCAAATGTTTCATAGTATGTACTAAAAATGACACTCTATTTTTGCATCTCTTCTATGCAGTAGATTACGTTTCCATTAGATATGTTTAATAAATGTATTAGCCTTTTCGTAACAACTTAAGCTTTCAAAAGATTTCTGTAATGCAATATTATTAGGTTGGAGCAGTGGAAGGTAAATGACACTCTATTTTTGCTTCTCTTCTATGTAGTAGAATGTGTTTTCGTTAGACATGTTTAATAAATGTATGAGTCTTTTCGTAACAACTTAAGCTTTCAAAAGATTTATGTAGTGCAATATTATTAGTTTGGAGCAGTGAAAGGTTTTCATTTAATTCTATATATATTATCTTTCAGAAGGAAAATTATTTAATTTTCAAGTAGAAAAATGATTTGTATTAACATTGTCTCCTACAAGTATTTCATGCAACAATGTTAGGTGGGTGTGGAAGCTTCAAGTCATAATAAAACCAAGCAACTAATCAAGATGAATGATGCATTGTCACTCTCCTTTGATGTTATAACATGGTGGTATAATAAAAGAAATATTGAATTGGTTGTTCTACATGAGACACTTGAAAAGCTTACAATCATGGTGAGTTGATCCACTTTTTCTTTGACATGTTCTTATAGAATCTTCACCAACCCAAGTTGATGCTAATCAGAATTTTGGAACATTCACTTTGATGCTCATTAATTTATGTACATTTAAGCCTAATAAAATTTTTTTTGCATAACTATCTTAAATGCTACTATCTATCTTTACATACTTCTATACAATTACAAAGTAAATATTTGGAATATTTACTTTGAAAGATAATTGATAATTAATTTTATTTGGAATATTTTTGTTGGTACATAACTTATTTGAAATATGAGTTGTCACCAAAAGATCATGCTATCAAAAAAAATATGACATTAAATAAGATGTAAAAAGTAATGACATTAAAACTTAACAATGGAGGATCATATTCTTTTGTCAAAGTGAGTTAATAGCAAAAGTTTTGATAAATGAATATGTTAATCATGACAGGCTAGACATAATTTTACAAGTGAATGCATACTTTTTCTTGGAAATATCTATTCTAAGAAAATAGTGGTTAAATGTTTCAAGTTTAAAACTTTTAAGAGGTTTATTAGTTCATACCCGTAATTCACCGGTAAAGATAATTGTAAGTGATTCAATTATTTAAATGTTCAAGTTTTAAAATATAAGATTGAATAATTACCTCAATCAAATATATTTAATTGTTAATTACAATATTTAACACAATTTAATCTATATGATATTTATAACATATAGACTACACATTACAAATAATAGAAGTGTTTGTCAACACGTTAGTATATATTAAGGGTTTTATTAAATTATTCTTTTAACATTTAAAGGCACATCATATATATAAATAAGTTGTGACGTAGATTTGCCACCTAAAAAATATAATAAAATTTTAAGCTATAAATCTATATTCTTGAATTTTCTCAAAAGTCTTCTGAAATTTACAAAACTATACAAACAAGAAACCTCATTTTAAATTAGGAAAGATATAAAAAAAAATTCAAAAGTCAAGAACAATAAAGATATAGCCACCTCAGAGTATTATATTATGATAAAGATATAGCCACCTCATTTTTTATTATCGGCACATAGCCATCTCATTTAACATATAGATATAGCCACCTAAGAATAATATTAATAAAATATTAAACTATAAATCTATATTCTTGAATTTTCTTAAAAGTCTTCTCCCCAAAGTCTTGAAATTTACAAAACTATATAAACAAGAAACCTCGTTTTATGTAAGAAACATGTAAAAGAGAAAAATAAAGAGATAAATCACAAAATACAACTTTTATATAAAAACTAAATATAATATTCTAGAGTTTAATATTGATGCACTATTAATATAAATTTTTTACACTCATAATACATTATTCCTCATTCTTTTGCATTATTTTTATTCAAGAGTCAATAATGGTTAACATATAAATAATAGATATGACATACTCACTATATAAAAAATAATTACACTGTGTATATTTAAAAATCTATTTTATAACCAAATTATCCAACATGCAACATGAGTGTGATAATATGTACTGACGAAATAACACATTATACATGCTAGCACCCTCTTCTCAGTCTTCTACTGAATGATAAGATGTCATTTTATTTTTTATTATATGCAGACGAAATAACACACTACCTGGATTAAAACGTGAGTTTTTCTAAATATAAGAAAATCTTCATTTCAATATAATTTAATATTTGAAATAACATATTGTGTTTTATTTCAATAAGAAAATTTGAATTTGAATTCCATAAAGGAGAGATGAATTATAGATTAATTGCTTATATATCAACTTTTCTTTTGTGAGAATTTTTCAAATCTGAATGAAATCTTAACTCTTATTCAAATTTCAAATTACAACAATTATAATCATGATATTTCCTAATCAAATTTTAAATTGAATAACATCATTATTATTATAGTTATAATATGACTTATTCAAGTTATAATTCTGAATCAAATCACAATATTATACTTATGATGATATCACTTATTCAAATTCATAATCTAATAAATTATCGTCATTATAATTATGATATTTCTTATTCAAATTTTAAATCTGAATCAAATCACAACCATTAAAATTGTGTTACCTCTTATTCAAATTTCAAATCTCTGATTGGATGACATGCAATTGTTTCTTACTTATGTGAACCATTCACGCACAAGGAACGTCCATCCAGGTTCAAATATAAGGCCCAAAGTGCTCATAACATGAAAAGCAACACAACTTAAAATTAACCACATTTGAAAAAGTATTAAACATATATAATTTCTATAATCATCATGCTTTAAAGTATAAAGGAATAATCATCATGATATACACATTCATATGAATTCTCATGCTTAAAACGCAAAGCAATATACTATGGTGTTATACTAGAAATTATATATTCATAATATGAAGCAATAATCATCACTATATACATAGATTTATTTCCCATGCTTAAAATACTAAGTAATAATAATCATTATTCAGATATACACATACTATTTCACATGCTTAAAACAAATAACGGGAAATATATGAAGAATGATAGTGGTGGAAAGAATAATTTTCTTAAACAAAGGACTTGCAAGATCACATTTCAATTTTCGAAGAAAGCAAATAAAAATAATTAAGTATTACATTTGGCACACAAAGCAATTGCATTTAACCCTAATTCACATTATTGGTTATTGTAGTTGAGATAACCTAATAAACATGGTCCAATAACGCAATATACAAAATACAATACAGAGGAGTTGATCTTATGTATGTAGCCATATAAATATGTCTTGCATATTTGAATTATAATAATTTAATATAAATTCTATTAAGCTACTAAATGTACAGTCCAACCCAACAAGATGTTGGTCTGGTAGTGTAAAATACTGTTGGATTCTCAGGATAAACAAAATATCAAGAATACGATTCCTAAGATCGACACTTGTTGGGAGAGGTAATCACACACCTCAAAAAGAATATACCCTTGATATTACCAAAAAAAATGCACATTCCAATAAAATAAATATGTCATTTGTTGCTTCCATTATTTTAACCAAGAGTCATTCTACTATATAATAATTTTAGAATGTTCTATATTCCCAACTTACCACTCTTTTTAGCTCATTATAAATCATATCACGTGGATCAAAAATGAAAAGAAAAAACATATTTTCTCACAAAACACTAATAGTTTCTAATTCATACATTATTTGTTAAGCATTTGGATTTTGTGACTCATACATTGTAATTTGATGTAAGGTTATAAAAAGAGCACATGACAAACGTTTTTTTTATTGTTGGGTACTTCTAACTTGGACAATGGACACTAAAGATTTGAAGGTGACATGTTCTTTTATTTTTTCAGTATTATCAAATGTATTTCTTTAACTTTTTTGGTAAGAAAAAAATATTTTTTATATATGTGATTGTTCCTCCCAACCAATGTTGCTTTCAAAAATCAAATTTTTTAACTTTTTAATTATCATAAAAATATAGTAAAACTTTATATCATTAGATTAACATGTTATTGTGAACAAAAGAACATTTATCATAGAAAACACCTTCACTTTACCTTACCATTATGCCTCCACCACCAAACCCCATATGCGAGAACAAACTAAGTGCTCTCCTACCAACTCAATTCGTTTATCTCCTACCAACTTAATTGGTTCTTCATGAATATTTATACATTACATTTAGATAATAATAAATATATAGATGCTCCCATCAACACCTAGATTTTCCATACATGGCAACATTAATCTTTTTTTTTTATCATTTTTAATTATTAAATAGAATATTCATGGTATCATTCCCACAAATTAAGCACATATTATCTTCATTTTCCATACATGGCAGCATTATTCTATTTTTAATTATCAAATAGAAAATTCCATAGTATCATTCCCATAAATTATGTATTGTGATGGTAACTAATCATGAAAATAGTTAATTATAAACTTTTAAGTTAATAGATTCTTTCTTAACTAATTTATACATGCAAATACGCATCTTTTTGCAGCACAGAATATTTTTTCCTAAAATTACTACTAATATTATAAAATTTAATTTTCTTCTAAAATTAATATCAATTCAATATTTTTTATATTGTAAATGCATTTAACACAATAATATGATATTTAATATTTAACTCTGGGTATTCATTCTCATTTTTTCAAACAACGAAAATTCTCTACTTATATTGGTTTGACATAAAACCTTTCAAAATCACAGGGGGCATAAGATAACAGTGTTGAGGACAGTGAGGTTTAATTTCACGACCCTGTCACAAAAGGGTGTTTCAGATTCTGATTTTTTTTTTGTTTCATTTGTTCTTGTCTCCAATCTTTTAGCAACCCAACAAGGTTTTGGTCGAAAAGTTTGAAACTTTTGCAATGAATTCCCTTATAAGACAACCTGGTATAGGAATTACTGGTTCTGATTTTGTTCTGAGGCAAAAACACGCAACTCCATTTCAGCCACGTTCATTTTTACCATCTTTGTCAAAAGAAAAAAAGCCTAAGACATGTTCTCTTGTTTCAGTGCAAAAGTCTTTACACCTTGCTTCTCTTTGTGTTGGAAATTCTAGAAGGGTTGATTTGGTAAAGTGTGAAGCATATGATGCAGATAAATCAGAGGTTGAAAATGGTGGTGGTGGAGGAACACCATCAGAGGCTGCAAAAAAGGCCAAAATTGGGTTATATTTTGCAACATGGTGGGCACTGAATGTGGTGTTCAATATTTATAACAAGAAGGTTTTGAATGCTTACCCATACCCTTGGATTACTTCAACTCTTTCACTTGCATGTGGGTCTCTTATGATGTTGATATCTTGGGCCACCAGGATAGCTGAGGCACCTAAGACCGATATTGAGTTTTGGAAGTCTTTGTTCCCTGTAAGTGAATTCTATTTTGGTTTTTGTTTGTTTCTTGAGAACAGACAAATATATGGTAGGAAGTGATAGCTATGTTTTGTTTGCTCATATGTTTACTGCTTTGAAAAAAAATATATATATATATATATGTGTGTGTGTGTGTGTTTTTAAACAATTTTGTACACATATCTATGTCATAGTTACCGGATTCTTTCATTAAGGCTGCAAACTGTGTACTAGTTTTCGGCTATTGCATACCAATTCGTGGTACTTCATAGTGTAAAGAAATGAACCATCTTTTGGTAATTGTATGGGTTCTGGAGAGTATTGCCTGCCTGGCAAGTATGGTCTATGTTTGTTGATATTAGAAAAAAGAATAAAGTAGAGAAAATTTAGTCTTTTCCTTTCAAACCATGTAGCTGAGATGGGAAGAGTTTAGTCTGAGATTTTGGTTTATCAATGATGAAAAAAGTAGTATTGGAAGAGTAATTCACTTAATGGATTACAAAAAAAAGTTAGGGCTTTTTCCTTTAATTATTTAATATTTATTCATTATTTTTGAATTGGTACTTACTGGCTGGTTTTTCTCCTCCAGGTTGCTGTTGCGCATACAATCGGACATGTAGCCGCAACGGTTAGTATGTCAAAAGTTGCAGTGTCATTTACCCATATTATCAAGAGTAGTGAGCCTGCTTTTAGTGTACTGGTCTCAAGATTTCTTTTGGGTGAGACCTTCCCTTCGTCAGTCTATCTGTCCATAATTCCAATCATTGGTGGATGTGCACTTACTGCTGTCACTGAGCTCAATTTCAATATGATTGGTAATGAACTCTTCTCGTGAGCCATATTTTCTGAGATGCATTCTATTTCTATTTATCTTGTTGTTTAGCTCGGTAAGAAGTTGGAGATCGGGTAGTGAACTGATTTGAGCTTTGAATTTGGCCTGAGAAAATAGAATTTATGTTTTAATAATTGGGTTATAATATATCACTCTTTCTTCCTGTTGTTAGAAAAATGGATTTTATTGTGCTTCATCATCCATGCTTGTTTGAATTTATCCTGGAATGGCAGGGGTGGTTTACTATGAGTTACTTTGGTTAGTTATTCTTTTAGAGGAGGTTATTTGAGCAGTTCTTTGCACCCTCCTAACTTCAATTTCACGACTTGATAACCAGGTTTTATGGGGGCTATGATATCAAATGTGGCATTTGTACTCCGGAACATCTTTTCAAAAAGGGGCATGAAGGGAAAGTCTGTTAGTGGAATGAACTACTATGCCTGCCTATCTATTTTGTCCCTTGCAATTCTCACACCATTCGCGATTGCCGTGGAAGGACCGCAGTTGTGGGCAGCTGGATGGCAAACAGCTCTCTCTCAAGTTGGACCCCAATTCATATGGTATTTACATGATGGCTACTCAGTCAATTGTTATATCCCTGATATGTTTATTAATGCTATCATTAATTATCTTTATCTGTATGTTTCTCTGTTCCATGCTATAGATAAGGTTGTATCTTGAAATTCTAATTATAAACCAACAATTTTAACTTTTAAGGATATCAAACAACTATTTTCTAAATCTCTTGTTTGTCCGAATCAGTAAATGCAAAAATATTTTTTATTGTCATTTTTATAAGACATACAACATCAGTCTGGGAAGGATGGAAAGAACCATAGGGGTAAAGTAAGTGTCCTGCCGGAGATAACCGTTGTTTCATCAAGCTAAAGATTGCTCAAGTTGTTTGTAATTATTGAGGATTTCTAGTTTATTCATCATCTTTGTGTTTAGCAATAGCAACATTTAAATGTTGAGATTGCATCAAGACAATCTCAAGAAAATTCAACATTCAGTTGATTTTGTTAAGACAAAGTCAATTAAATGTCGAATTTTTTAGACTGTCTTGATGTAAACTTATAATAAATTGACTGGAAACTTTACATCTCACTTTGGGTTGGAAATCCTACACCAGAAGTTTTTCCTGTTTTACTTGTTGTATACTATTTTTACATTAGCCAACTTTTTTGGTATTTATTCTACATTTATAAATTGGAGAAAATATGAACTGGCTAGTGAGATTCTTTGCAGGATTCTATTGTTACATGACCGAGGGATAGTTTTCTGTCTCTAATTGATCACCTTCTCCGTATTTGAGACGTGAAAGATGGACCGATTCTCTGTGAGGAGCATTGGACTAATATGGTCAAGTACCCGAATGTAATTAGAGTAAAGGGATAAATCATTAATGCAGTTAAATGTGATGTTGATGATACCTAATTAATGTGTTTGATTTTGTTAACAGCACATATATATTTTTTCATCAATTTTTATTAAGAAAACAAATAAAAATGATTTTTAGTTATCTATTGTTTTCATTCCTTATCTTTTGCTTTGGAAGGCTTCACATTATGACTAAATGCATGGCTAATAATTGTGTACATAACAGGTGGGTAGCAGCTCAAAGTGTATTCTATCATCTATACAATCAAGTGTCATACATGTCCTTAGATGAGATCTCTCCTTTGACATTTAGCATTGGAAACACCATGAAACGTATATCTGTCATAGTGTCTTCAATTATTATCTTCCATACGCCTATTCAACCCATTAATGCTCTTGGAGCTGGTATTGCTATCCTTGGAACCTTCTTATACTCACAGGTAAATTCTACCCATCATTTATTTTTAATTTTATATTCTTTTTCGATAATATTATTGTTACTTATTGTGTGCCCTTTGGCCATATTATTTAGTTCTAACTTAGGATTTAAGCTTATCCATTTAGAAAGGGTTTGTTGGGAAAAAAAATTGTTAATTGTTGGAAGAAATTTTAATTTATCGGTCTTACAACCAAAACACAAATTCTTATTCTCTAATATATAGTGGTAGTCTCTCAATGCTCACGTGGACATCAGAACAATTGGTCGAACCTCGTTAATAAATTTTTGGCTATTTTCTCTCTTCCTTTTGTCTTTACTTCTTTAGATTGTGTTTTCCCAACAATTGGTATTAGATGACTCTTAACTTAAGTGCCAAATTCGAGGTAGGGAAGTTTAATAGAACATGCAATTTCAGATTGTGTCAAAGACGAGTTAAGGATATGTTGTCTTAACAAGGACTATTAAATGTTTAAGGATACCTGATATAGTTGCTCTCACCACATGATGTTGTATATGGAATGGTTCACCATGTACATGTCAAATAATTTTAATTTTTTGTATATGTGAAATAATATGCAATTGTTGGTGTGAGAGAAATTAGAATTTTGATGGATAATGGTGTTATGAAGGCGTTATGTGAGGTTAGACACATTCCAGATATGAAGAAGATTTTGTTGTCTATGGAGACTTTACATGCTAAAAGATTCAACTATAGAGCTGATGAGGATATTGATACTATCCCAATATGCAAATATGCTCTGATTGTGATGAAGAGTAAAAGGACTATAGATAACAATTACAAGTTGTTAGGAAATACAGTTGTAAATAGAGTTGATGGAGTAGTTGAAAAAATTTCAGTAGACTCAAATTATGACGCCACCAAACTATTGGACATGTGTTTGGGTCACCTTATTGTACATGACATGATATAACTATGCAAGAGAGATTTGTTGAAGGATGCCAGCAAATAGAAGTTAGATATGAAGTATTGTGTTGTTGGGAAACAAAAATGAGTTAGCTTCAAGATTGACAAATACAAAATTCAGGTATCTTAGACTATATCCACATTGGTGTTTGGGGAGACACTCGAGACATTTCTAGGAGGTTCCTGGTACTTTATGATCTTCATTGATAATTCTTCAGGTAAAGGTCTCGGTATATTTTCTGAAGTTAAAAGTCTTTGTCAAGTTCAAGATATGACAAGAAGAAGTAGAGAACCAATCAAGGAGGAAATCAAGTACTTGAGGCCTGATAATGGTATGGAGTACAAGAGTTCACAATTTTTGAAATTCTATGAAGAACCTGGCGTTCAAAGATATTTTCAGTGAAGAAAACACCTCAACAGAATGTTGTTACAAAGAGGATGAACATGACTCTTATAGAGAGGGTCAAATGTCTGAGATGGAATGTTGAACTTTCTAAATGTTTTTTTTTTGTGGATGCACTAAGTATGGTATGTTATGTCATCAATATATCACCACTCCCCTTATTGGATGGTAAAGTTGCAGATGAAGTATGAAAAGGTAACCTATGTTGATCACAAGAATTTACATGGTTTGGTTGTCTTGCTTATATGTATATAGCTACTGATGAGATATCCAAACATGATCTTAAGTCAGAAAGGTGAATCTTTGTTGGTTATAACAAATGTGTGTATAGGGTCAAGGTTTGGTATCCAGTTTCTCGAAAGGTAGTGCTTAGCATGGATACAATGTTTAAGGAATAAGTCATGATGAAAAAGTCAAGTTTGACAAATTCCCTATTGAGATCATATGTGATTTCAATGAGCAATGAAAACGATTCAAGAGTAGAGGGTTGAAAAAACACTCACTCGTTCTAGTCTAGAATGTGACTATTCTCAATCTGAGAGTTCTGATATGCAAAATATCTACGTACTAGATACATTAATGAACTTCCTATCAAACCTCTAGTAAAATATGACTTTGAGGATGTGGCTTCAGTTGATGTTGTCCACATATCAGTTAAAGAGATCCTTCTAATTTTCTAGAGGCTATAAAAGTCCGAGGAGAAAGAAAGATGAATGAGTGTCGAGAGGAGATAGAGTCCTTTTACAAGATAATCATGCTATTTGGTGTATAAGCAAAACCTAACAATACGAGAAAAGAAAGGGGAAAAGTTTAAGGCTTGTCTAATTGTAAACAAATATTCACAACAAGGGATTGATTACAAGGAGATATTCTCCATCGTTAGTCACGCTTCTATCATGACAATGCTATTTATGGACTAAACGACTCTATTTATGGACTGAAACAGTCTCGAACGCAATGGTCTAAGCGTTTTGATTCTTACATGCTAAAGATTAGGTACAAGCACTTTGAGTATGATTGTTGTGTGTATGTTAGAAGGTTTGAAGGTTGAATTGCAAAAGGTGAAGATGAATGATATTCGTCAATGTGAAGATTGTTATTCAAATTACTCATATTTGAGTGGAACACACACATGTTCTTGATGCGAGTTATGAGTTTGGACTGATATAAATGGTTTAAGGTATATGGCTATATATGTGTTATTTAAACCCAAATTATGTAACCAAAGCACAAATTCTTATTCTCTAAAAATAGTAGTAACCGCTCAATGGTTCACAGGATAAATATAATCGGTTGAACTTCGTTAACAAATTTATGTTTTTTTCCCCTCTTTTCCTTGAAGGGTGGAAACAGGTCAGGCCATGCATTGGCTTAAACAAGTTTGATATGTTTAAAATATTGCAACATAAGCCTGACTTATTTATCTGTTTAAGTTTTTTTCCAGGCCTAGGCCTAACTTGTTACCCTATTTAAAAGTCTCTCATAATCTAAGACATTTAACATTTAAGTATATAAATAGACATTTAAATAAATTAATAGGTGAAAGGCCTAAATCTAATATCCTAAATTCTTAATACCAAATTGCCTACAACATTTATATATTTTGTATTTATTTCATGTATATATTATATAAAATAATTAATATAAATAATAATAAAATTATATATCTGGTGGGAAAGTAGATGTTTTATTAGTAGCTTGACTTTGAAGTGCCACCTAACTCCTATTGGTTTGAACTTGAATCTGCCGTAATTTATTTATTTTCCAACATAAGTTAACTTACCTAGGAGTAGGAGAGCTTCCTAAGTTGACCCCACCTCATGACTTGAGCATATTCTTATAGGAGAATCTATGATACCTTTAAAAAAGTACATGTCATGTGTGGCCTTGGAAAATAGAGAAAAAGGGTGGTTGCTAGAAACAAAGTATATAGTATTGATTAAATTACCAAGTTGATAGTATATGTAGTTTTCTTTTAGAAATAATAAGTCGAGCATATACTTATTCTTATTTTTCTTTCTACTCATCTTTGTAGGCTAAACAATAGAGCGGAGGAACTAATGTTCTACTCTAGAGATTTGTTTGTTATTGTGGGTCATATGCTCTCAACCAAGGACAAGAAAGTTGATTTTGGAAATATGTGAGTGTTGGATTATTGTACGACCAGAATGATTTATCTGACTAAGAATAATAATGCCCAGGAAACATTATCATTATACATGTGCTTTTGCATTTTTAAAATGCTAAGAAGTTGAAGGAATAAATTGTTTTGTTTATATAATTTGAGGATAATTTCTCAAAACATTGTTTACTTTAAGGAGTTTATAATATCAATGAGTGTGATCTATTTGATGCTCTCTTGTTAAGTTATTCATGAAAGTATGAAAATGTATCTATTTTTATTAAGCATTGTGAGTACGGGCAGTAAGTTTTCAATTTTTATTATATGTTTATATATTTCATAATATATATATATATATATATATATATATATATAATATAAGTAATTATTATATGAATATAAGGATATGATAAATTTGTTAACATAATTCAATAAATATAATTAATTATGAAATAAACATAAAATAGATTATATGATGAAAATAATAAATATATAAAATATTTAATTAATTAAAATTAGGTATTCTTGGGCAAGTATTATGATACACATTCTTACACAGAAACATTATTGCTTGTGAGTATTTTCACGGATTGTAGTTTTCTCATTAAACATATTAACTCCCAGATTTATCACTGTTCTATTTTCCAGCCACCACTTTCTTCGTAAAACATGATCACAAATGTGCTATTCTTACACTTTATTTTGGTTAGAAATGAATTAAAGTAGTATACTTTATCTAACGAGTTATAAATTTCTAGAAAGGTTGTGCAAATTTCAAGAACTGAAATGGTTTGAAGTTTTTCTTTAATAAAACTTGCAGTATTGATCTTTAGATCCACAAACAAGGCATATGATATATTCAATGAACGAGGACAATGATTCTGAAATTAGAGTAGAGAGAAGACATGATCATGCAGATAGAGCAAGATCTTATTTCGATATGAATTTGGTCACAAAAATGTATAAGGACCAAGTTGATATTCACTATGTTTAGAAAGGCCAATTCTAACTTGTCAGTCTATTTTATGACTAATTACCAATTTTCTTGGAAGAATATAAGTTGTATAGAAGTAGTGAATGGAGTCGTGTTCCTATTCCACAACTTCTAGTGATAAAAAAAGTCCATCTTATGAAGTCGTGGCTTTACTCCACGACATCTGATAGGAAAATATTGTAAACTGTAAAGTCTCCTCCTTATTCTATGACTTTTGTGTTGAACAAAATTCAAGTACAAGAGTCATACACTTGTAACAACTTCTTAATTTGCCCAAATGATTATTGGTATCCAATTTTTTAATCTGACAGTCTATATTTAACTAAATAGCAGTTCGCATTTTAATCTGCGTAGTAAAAGGTTAAGAAAGAGGAAAGAAGAACTAGCAGTAGGATTGGAAACAAGCCGAATCAAGTCGAACCAAAGTTCAATTAGTCAGTTTGGTTCAACTCAATAAAGATTTGTTCATCTAGAAACTATACTTGAGTTCAATATGAGTTATTTTTTAGCTCAAGTTCGGCTTGACTAAAGTTCGCGAACTGTTTGTTCAGTTTAAATTGGTTTATTTGGATAATTCAAATAATTAATTCACTTTAAAAAAATACAAAAAATTGTTATATATATATATATATAACCTTGTTTATATATAACAATAAACATAAAAATGATGCATGTATCATGGTATAATAACAATAAATATAAAAAATTATATATATATATATATATATATATATATATCGAGTCAATTCATGAACCTAATGAGTCGAACTGTATCCAGCTCAAGTTCGGTTAGTTTTGTTAATGAGCTCACTTTCCAGCTCAAATTCAACTGATTTGGTTAATGATCTAAGTTTATCAAGCTAAATAACGTGTCGAATTTCAAATGAATACCAAGTTAGTTCGGTTCATTGTCAGCTCTAATGGATAGATGTGGATAAGCATGGTAAATAAGAATGTGAATAAGCATCGAAGAGTGTAAATAGTTTCATCATTCATCAATTACTATGTTGGTTTTATCTTCATTATTCATCAATTACTATATTGGTTTTATCTGGGCAAATTCGTGTAACATTTTCCCATTTTTTATTTCCCACTCACCATAAATATATTTGCCATATTTCAGAATCTTGAGTGCTTTTTGGAAGCACATTTTGGAAGGATATTAATAACATACTATTTAATAAATTAGCCTAAAAACATTACTAAGATTATCATGTCTCAAATATGTTAATAAACATATGGATGGCAACTGAAGTAATTATGGATTTATAAGAGTTAGAAAGAAAAAAATAGCTCTTTGTTGTTGGTATTAAATATTTGTGGTTATGTTTTGGTGAGTGTTTTGATTGAAATATTCTTGTGTTGAATAAATAACCATCACTATGGTGGATTGATTCTGATTCTCCTTTTTTACACTAATTTTATTCATCTTTCTTATGAAAGGATACATATCTATTCCTACAAGAAAGAAAGGACAGTAAAGTAGTAAAAAGTGGAGTGTAAGTCATTCAAAATCAAAAGAAAACCCAACATGTTCCAATACATTATCTTTTTAACTATAATAAAACAACACTTTGTCATTAAAAACTGAAAAAGTTTGAAGAAATTGTCTCTCTCTATTCTATAAAAAGCATTCACTTTTCTAATAAAGTGGGTGAGATATGGAAAAGTTAGTTGAAGGATGAGAAACCACCAACGTGAAAGATATTTCCAAAATAAATATCTCACCAAGTCATGGGTTGAAAACTATGGCTGATAAATTAGCTAGTTAAAGTAGAAGTGTTTAGTAAAATTATATAATCAACTAACTAATAAATTTAAAATGATGTAAAATTATTTAGTTATAAGACATGAATGACTTAAATTGAATTTTCTAACCGAAAATTATAAGTCAAGTACCTTTCTAAAACTGTCATAATCAAAATATATTTACTCATTCCTTTTCCGTCAAATAAACTCATTCTGTGACTTATAAGCTCCTTGTTGCATCATCAAAAAACTACATTCATGGGAGGGATACTCACAATCTCGAATGAGATTAATTTATTACTCAAAAAAGGATGAAAGATATCATTAATAGTATAAAAAATACATTACATTGACAACTCTTAAACTCTAAGCCTAATATCCTAAGTATATGGGTAGTCACGTCCTGAAAAGAATTAGTCCATTAGTCATAGGATGAGGGGTACCCTTAGTAGTACCCCAAAAATAACACTCCACCTTATTCTGAGCGGAAATGCCACTTCCTTTCATTTGACGATTTCACTAAGGCTTTGTTTGAAAGTGTTGTTTTGAAGGGGAAGAGAATGAATGATTTTGGAAAGGATATCCCTTGCTTGGGGTTAAGGGGAAGAGAGGGAAGTGTTTTGGAGATTTTCTAGAATTCTCTAAAACCTTCGAGGTGCCAATTTTCATGGTTTCCCCAATTTAAGATTTTTCTAGAGACAAACATGTCAAAGTACCTAATGACAATAGTAAAATGTTATGATTATATTTTTGTATGTTTTCCATTGTTAATTAATTTTAAAGGAATAATAAAAAATATTCTTGCATTATTATTATTAATTTAGCTTCCTCGTATATAATTTCATACTCCCAAATAAAAGATAGGTTTGTTTTCCTTTCCCCTTCCCTTCATCCATCATCATTGTTATTTGATTCATCTCCTTCGTTTTCCATCATAACTTCCACACATAGCTCAAAAGCAGTGTTATTAAAATCAGACCGGTCAATGACTCAGTCAGGGTTCCGAGTCAATGAGTCACTGGTTCAACCAGTGGGTCAATGGTCGGACCGGTTAACTCGGTTTGCATTAAAAATTCTAAAAAATTCATAATATTACATAATAATATTTAATAATCGTATACTCAAAATTTAAAAACATTATCATGCCTAATTAAACAACAAAAGGAACATTTTATTACTATAAAATAACACAAGTTGATTGCGAAGAAGATCTTTGTTCCTGACCTTGGCAGAGTTTTGATGAAGACACCAAAAAGAAGAAAATGAAAAATACTTATGAAGACAAAGAAGATTAAAGCTTCCAGAAAATTAGATTAAGTCTCTATAGGTACTTCTATCATAAAACTCTTAAATATACAAAGTAGTAATGCTCAAACTATTTTTAAAGAAAAATGAAACACATTAAAAATACTCAAAATATTTTTCAAAATAGTGTGTAACGGGTTACTTCATCTAAGTAACAAGTTACATGTGTGAGAAAAAGAGTTATCTAACTTTGAACTGTTCAGAGTAATCCATTAATGTCTTTGAGTAACAGATTACCAGTTTTACAAAAGTTGAGTAACCGATTACCCAAATAG
>NC_032027.1:3799608-3846772 GCF_001865875.1 Lupinus angustifolius
GTTATTTTTTGAAGTTGCTTAGAAGTGTTTCAAAGTTTTATAAACTTAAAGAGCATTATTACTAAGTATACAAAAGAGTTGATTGGATTGCAAGTGGTATTATATTTCATACTTGTAAAGACAATCCAAAGTCATCATTCAAATTCTTCATTCATTGTAATAACTTTTTTTCACGATGTGTGCATAGAAAGGGGATAGAGTTACTTGGAAATGTGTTTTCCAAGTGTATAAGTATTAGTGAGTGTGTAAGGTACATAGAGATCTCGATGTGAGATATTGTAATTACAACTCATATTAGTGGAAAATCTCTTGTGCTGCAAGAGTACTGGACGTAGCCTTCGATGGACAAGAAGGTGAACCAGTATAAAATCCTTGTGTATTCTCTTCTCCCTTATCTCTGTGATTTTACTTATTAATTTTCTGCATATATTTTCCGCTGCATTTTAACTCTTAATTTTGCAGAAAAAGTGGCTAACTATAAGTCAACTAATTCACCCCCTCTTAGTTGTAATCTCATTCTTACATTGATAACATCATCAAACAACATATGAACTATGTTTTAACTACAACGAAAACATACAATAAATTTAATTAAACAACAAAGATTTTGTTATAATGTAAACTAATAAATGATAAACATAACTACAAATAAGTTAAAAATACTTGTTTTCACTGAAAGACGATATTGATTTGGTTATTTTTTTAAAATTAATATTTTTTTGATTGACTTGGCCAGTCTGACTGGTCCGACCACCCGAGTTACTAGTTTTAGGCTTAAACTGAACGAGTCAACCCAATTTAATGCAAAAACGGTTAGATGAAAGACTCGTACCAGTTACGTGTTCATTTCACGGTCGAGCCAAATTTTATAACACTACTCAAAAGTAAAACCATGATCCAACCCTTGACTTATCCACATAAAACAATTGTCATAACCCAAACTATACGTACCTACTTTTTAATTTGGACACTATTTCCCTCTCATTCATACTACATAGTAGAATTGGAAACGAGTTGAACCGAATCGAACCAAAGTTCAGTTTGGTTCAGCTCGATAAGAATTCACTTAACTCGAAATTCGACTCGAGTTCGATATGAATTATTTTTTTGGCTCGATTAAAATTTGTGAACCGTTTGATTCAGTTTGCATTGGTTCAATATGACAACTCAGATAATTAATTCATTTTAAAAATACTACAAAAAAATATATATAAATATAATATTGTTTACTTATATATATATAATATCAATAAACATAAAATATATATATTGAACTAGCTCATGAACCTAACAAGTCGAATTCTATTCTGCTCACATTCGGCTCGTTTATTTAACGAGCTCAATTTTCAGTTCAAGTACGACTCATTTGCTTCATGGACTAAGTTTCGAATAAATACCAAATTGAGTTTCGAATAAATATTGAGTTAGTTCAGTTCATTTGTTAATCCTACTGCATACCACATATAATGATATATAATCAACTTTGGACAATTTGAAACTGTTAGCTTTTTAGATGAGTTTTTAAAGTATAAGTAGAGTTAAAAATTGAAAAGTAAAAGGATAGAAATAATTTATTTTTTGTCATAAGAGATATTAAAATTAAGTTGTTAAAGTAATATATATTTACTATATAACAAAAAAAACTATTGTCACATCATCTAGGGACACATATCAACATCTCATGCAAAGTTTACTCTTACCACATTAGTTAGGGGCACATGTCAACACATCATGCAAAATTTTTCTCTCCAAAAATTCATTATCTCTTACTATACAACCTTACACACAAGATCAAAACTACATTTTGCTATTTGTTTAAAAAAAATCTGAACATAATAAGTTATTAAATAAATAATAAAGGAGTGACAAAAAGTACTGTATTTTTTTCTCACATTTGTTTCGGTTGTCGTTTCGTTAGAGTGTCTCTTTCTTTCTCAACACATCTATCATCTTCAACTCTCAAACTCACTCACAACTATGATTTTCGATTCTTCTCACAACTATGATTTTATGTTCTTTTAACTTCTGTCTTTGTTGGTAAATATACTTTATTATATTTCTCAAATTGTATTCAATAAATTTATGATCTTCAATTCTCAAACCAACTCAGAGGTATGATTTTATTTTTATACTCTTTCAAATTTTTTTCATTTGTGGCAGATATAATTTCTTCATCATATAAATTTCACATATTTTATTCAACAAATCTATTATCTTCGACTCTCAAACTCACTCATAGATATGATTTTCTATTCTTTTAATTAGTGTCTTTGTTGGTAGATTTACTTTATACTATTTCTCAAATTATGTTTAACAAATTTATGATCTTCAACTCTCAAACCAACTTAGAGGTATAATTTTATTTTTATACTCTTTCAAATTTTTTCATATGTGGTAGATATAATTTCTCAATCATATAAATTTCACATATTTTATTCAACAAATCTATTATCTTCGACTCTCAAACTCACTCAAATGTATGATTTTCTATTCTTTTAATCATTGTCTTTTTTGGTATATATACTTTATATTATTTCAATTTTTCATTTCACATGTATGATATTCTATTCTTTTAATTTATGTCTTTGTTGGTAGTTGGTAGATATATTTTATACTTTTCCTCAAATTGTGATCAATAAAATTATCATCATCAACTCTCAAAACCAACTCACATGTATGATTTTATTTTTATACTCTTTCAATTTTTTCTTCATTTGTGGTAGATATATTTTATTAAACAAATTTATCATCTTTTACCCTCAAACTCACTCAATGATTTTCTATTCTTTTAATTATTGTCTTTGTTAGTAGATATATTATATACTTTTCCAATTTTTAATTTCTTTATATAATTTTTGCATCATATCGTGTTTGTCAATGATGTTTTTTCATCATAATTTGTATTTGTTGGTAGATATTTTTCATCATAATCATTTTTGTCAATGATGTATGTTAAATTTTCTCCCCAATGTGTTTATTTTCATCACATATTTTATTCAACTAATGTGTCATCTTCAACTTTCAAACTCACTCAGAGGTATAGTTTTATTTTTATACTTTTTCAATGTTTCCTTTGTATACTCTTTCAATTTTTCTTTTGTTGATAAATATAATTTCTTCATCATATAAAATTTTGCATCATGATTGTTTTTTCTCACCTGATGTATGTTAATTTTTTTCCGATGTGTATATTTTCTCAGCTAAAATATGGATTGGTCATAGTCTTTGTTTCAACATTTGCACAAGAGAAAACTCACCCCCTCAAACACAATTATTAGATATTGCATTTACTATGTGAGTGTACAAGAATTATGAATTTGTCATGTTATTTGTTTTGACATTTGTAAAAGAGAAAACACACCTCCTAGAATATAATGATTAGAGGTTATCATTACTATATGAGTGTAGAAAAATAATGTCGTTATTTTTATTATGTGTTTGTCGTAATTAATTTTTAGTGTAAAATTGTTCTGGATTTTTGACATTTCCATAATGTTTAATTCTTTAAATTATTTGCGATTTCTTGATAGTTTAATTCTTTAAATTATTTGCGATTTACTAATTTTATGCAATTCTCCTTATGAGATAAATCATTATAACAGTTTTTGAATATATATTAGTTACTAGAATAATCTATTACGTATTAAATAACACTAATGAATCCATCCTTAAATAATATAACAGATGAGATCCTGATTTTTTGAAAAGATATTACTTACTATCATTATATATTTAAATATACAAAGAAATCATATTTAAAAATAAGAAATCAATTGTGAGTATATTCTTATAGTAGATTAATTAGATTAATAATGGCTGACGAATCTGGTGGAAAAGTAGAAACTATTACGTCCATTACAACTGAGGCAGTAAATGTGAATTGAATGAGTGAGCAAAAAAAATGGCAAGTATTTTGTTCAAGAGACATTGTAGGTTAATGGAAATTGGTTGAATATTACTAGAAATAAGAAGATTTCTAAGAAATAATATGTCAATATTAATGAAATTAAATTGGGAGATGTTAATCCGTTTTGGCCAAGAGAATGATTCGGTTTCAACTTTAATGTCTAATTTTAAGGTGACCCAAGAAAAAAAATTAGGCAACCAAAAATGTTACCAATGAGAGTATTATTAGCATTAATAACAATAATTGTAATTCTCATAATAATTCTATTATCAATTCTCGTGGGAACGAGGAGCATGTCGCTAATGACACCATGATTGAAAGAAATGCTCACTCTTATTTCATTAAGGCTATTTCATATTTTGAAATTACTAAAGAATGTATTGTTAGCTTTAATAACAATAACTCTAATTCTCATAATAATTATATTAACAATTCTCATAGGAACCAGGAGTATGACACTAATGACATCGTGATTGAAGTAAATGTTCGCTTTTCTTTCATTAAGGCTATTTCATGTAAAAAATCATGGGAAATATATTTATGAAAATAACACATCAATTTTGAGAATCTTTTTTATTAGTTTGATTAAAATTACTGGAAAAACAATATATGTCAAATCTTATCCTAATATGTGTTTTGAAAAAGAAACATAGTATTAAAATTAATACTCAAGGATTTGAAACATTATTAACTACAAATTAATAAAGGTACACATAAGATTCTCATAATTAGTTTGATTAAAATTACCATACAAAATAATAAAAAGATTCTCATAATTGATTTGTTATTTTTATATATTCCTAATAAAGATACTAATAGTTTCTCTAAATATATAATATAATTGATTTATATTCTCATATAATGATGGTAATTAAAATAATATAATGATGGTAAATATATTATTTGGCAAATTCTCATTTGTTATATATGAAGATACTAATAAAATAATATAATGATGGTAATAAAATAATAAAATAATATGAAGATACTAATAAAATAAAGATACAAAGTTGTATGTATTATAACACATACTTGATTTATATTTTGTTTGAATTATTTTTAATATTTAATTTTAGGCAACATCATTATAAATATATTTTATTCTGAATTTAGTGTTTGCTTCTAATATTGCAATGTTACTTTTACAACATTAAGATAGTAATAATGAAAAGTATAACATAGATGGAATATTAAAGATATTAGATTAAGAATATTAGTATCTTTATAAGTATGTGTTATATATGAAGATACTAATAAAATAATATAATGATGGTCATTAAATATTTGGCAAATTCTCATTTGTTATATTCTCATATGTTAAACTAATATATGTTCAAAAATTGTTACGATTTTTAATCTTCTTAATCTAATACATTTAATATTCTATTTATGTTATACTTCCTATTATTACTATCTTGATATTGTAAAAGTAACATTGCAATAGTAGAAAAAATACTAAATCCTGAACAAAATATATTTATAATGAGCGTTGCATAAAATTAAAGAATAAAAAATAATTCAAATAAAATATAAATCAAATACGCGGTATAATGTATACAACTTTGTATATCTTATGATTGCTTTTAATAAAATAGAGGTAGAAGAATCATTTACATAATCACAATAAAATCCTAACTTAATATGTTTTTCAAATAGATTAGAAAAATTATCACATCCTAATAACTCATCAAATCCTTTAGTATAAAAAATAAGAATAAAACAATAGTAGTAAATTTAATACACAAGGATTTGAAACATTATTAGTATATTTCAAACTACAAATTAATACATGTTCACATAAAATCAATTATAAAATCAAGAAATTGTTATAAATCGAATACTATAAAACATAATGAGCCACAATTTGAAATTAATATAATAATATTCTTATTTTTATTAATATTATTGAAAAACTATGTCTTTGATTTGATTTTATTGTGATTACGTAATTGATTCTTCTACCTCTATTTTATTAAAAGCAATCATAAGATATACAAAGTTGTATGCATTATAACACATACTTGATTTATATTTTGTTTGAATTATTTTTAATATTTAATTTTAGGCAACATCATTATAAATATATTTTATTCTGAATTTAGTGTTTGCTTCTAATATTGCAATGTTACTTTTACAACATTAAGATAGTAATAATGAAAAGTATAACATAGATGGAATATTAAATATATTAGATTAAGAATATTAAAAATCATTAATAGTTTTTGAATATATATTAGTATAATATATGAGAATATTAGGAATGAGAATTTTCAAAATATTTAATTATTATCATTATATTATTTAATTAAAAGATAACAAGGTTAGATATATTCATTGAAAATATAAGTAATTTAATTATGAATATATAAAAATGACAAATCAATTATGAGAATATTTTTATTAAAATTACTAGAAAAAAACATCTCATCAAATCCTAACTTAATGTGTTTTTCAAATAGATTAGATAAATTATCCCTCCCTGATAGCTCATCAAATCCTTCCGTATAAAAAATAAGATAAGAGAATAGTAGTAAAATTAATATACAAGTATTTGAAACGTTATTATTATATTTCAAACTACAATTTAGATACATATAGATCAATTATAAAATCAAGAAATTGTATATAAATGGATACTATAAAACATAATGAGCCACAATTTAAAATTAATATAATAATAGACTTATTTTTATTAAAGTTGTTGAAAAACTATGTCATTGATTTCATTTAATTGTGATTACATAATTGATTCTTCTACCTCTACTTTATTAAAAGCAAACATAAGATATACAAAGTTGTATGCATTACAATGTATATTTGATTTATATTTTTTGAATTATTTTTATTCTTTAATTTTAGGCAACACTCATTATAAATATATTTTGTTTCAGGTTTAGTGTTTGTTTCTAATATTGCAATGGTACTTTTACAATATTAAGATAGTAATAATGAGGATTATAACATAAATAGAATATTAAGGATATTAGATTAAGAAGATGAAAAATCATAACAGTTTTTGAATAAATATTAGTATAACATATGAGAATATAACGAATGAGAATTTTCAAATTATTTAATTACTATCATTATATTATTTAATTAAAAGATAACATGGTATGTATTTTCATGGAAAATATTAGTATTTTAATTAGAAATATATAAAAATAACAAATCAATTATGAGAGTCTTTTTATACGTTTCATTAAAATTACCAGAAAAATATTCCGTCAAATCCTAAATTAATGTGTTTTTCAAATAGATTAGAAAGATTATATCATCCTAATAGCTCATCAAATCCTTCATTATAACAAAATAAGATAAAACAATATTATTAAAATTGATACTCAATAATTTGAAACATCATTAGTATATTTCAAACTACAAATAAATACAGGTACACAGAAGATCAATTATAAGATTAAGAATTTGTATATAAATCGAGGACTATAAAACATAATGAGCCAGAATATGAAATTAATATAATAATAGTCTTATTTTTACTACATTATTGAAAGAAATATGTCATTTATTTGATTTTATTGTGATTATTTAATGGATTCTTCAACCTCTATTTTATTAAGAGTTTAAAATCTGTACACAGTGTAAAGTTTTTTACACTGTCAGCATATCATCCACCATTGATTTGTATTACTTTTGTTTGAGAGTCAATGGTGGATGATTGACTGATAGTATAAAAAACACTTAAATTGTCAGTGTATACATATTAAATCCTTTTATTAAAAGTAATCATAAAGTATACAATGGTGTATGTATTACAACACATTGTTTATTTATATTTTTTGGAATTATTTTTTATTCTTCAATTTTAGGCAACACTCATTATAGATATATTTTGTTTAGGGTTTAGTGTTTGCTTATAATATTGAAATACAATATTAAAATAGTAATAATATGAATTATAACATAAATAGAATATTAAAGATACTAGATTAAGGAGATTAAAAACCATAATAACTTTTGAATATATATTAGTATAAGAGATGAGAATGTAAATGAAAATTTGCATAATATTTAATTACTATCATTATATTATTTAATTAAAAGATAACAATGTTAGATATATTAATGGAAAAATATAAGTACTTATATTATGAATATTTAAAAATAACAAATCAATTATGATAATCTTCTTATTATTAGAATTTCTGATCTTTGGTATGTTCGAATACCACCAAAATTAGGACATCTTGAAATGATATTGATTGACAACGATGTTCCATTTTATATGATGTCAAATAAAACATTTCATACAATTTTATTTTATAATAATACATTGTTTTATGTATTATAGGGTAGTAAGATACAAGTTACTCTTAGGAAAGATGAATTCAATGAATGTAATCATAAATTGCATTTTATAGTAAGATAGAAGTTACTATATGATGCAACTTATTGTTGGTACAACACTATGAATATTGTTTCAAAATTTTTGGGAACATACTAGCTAAGAATTTTCCATTGATTTGTTAGTAGACTAAATCAAAAACTTCTTTCATTTTAGTTTAGTCAAAACAAATTAGCTCAACAAATACTTTAATTATTTGTAACATTGATAACACCTTTTTTATTGACCCAAATATATATTATTGGAGTTGTTGATGAATTAATATTCTCCAGACTAAGATAAACTTAAAAAAGTCATCAATAATATTGCTTTATTTATTTATATAAATGTTTGTAATTTTCCTAACTTAATTTTAAAAATTTAAGCGGTGATGTCATTAGTTGTACTCATTGGGAAGGTCATGCAACAAAATTTATCAACCACTATAATAACAAATCAATAGATACATCTATGATTATTATCCTAACACATGCAAGAATCAAAGAACTACAAAGTCAAAATAATTTTTAAAACTTGCATTTCTTAATTAAATAACTCATGTTTGTCTTGCTTATTTACATTATTATTTTATCTTGAAATTCAATTCTTTAAATTTATATCCAATAAAACACTTCGCTCGTGCAAATGCATGAGTATCCTACTAGTTACTATATAAAAGGCAACCTCATCACTCACTTCCTTAATAGTACACATGCTATTGTGATTGGGGTGTATAAGTGACAATTATTCACTATTCATCCAAATTCATGAAAAATAAATCTATTATATCTCATGAATATCCAATCTATTAAAATACAAACATTCACAAATAGTTTTTTTTTTTCACTCTCACTTTTATTTTTTTTTATTAAATTGATATCAATTATAGGACATATGGATGTGGTTAATATTAAAAGTTTATTCTTGAATACATAACATATATAAATATTTGTTAAAAACTTTACAAATGGAATCTTAAACGATTAAACATCACACATTTTTGTATAATATTGTAAAAAATGATTTTTTTAAAAGTTAAAAAAATCACTTTTTAAAGTGTTTCTTTTAAAAAAACACTTTAAATTTTTTGCTTTTTTTAAATGATTTTAAAAAATGCTTAAAATGCTTTATTGAAAAAATGGTTTTTAAAATGATGATTTTCTTCAGAAGTATCAATTAAAAATCAAATGAGTTGGATATTTATCCATCTGATCCATTAAAATAGATTATAGAAGACTCTTACACTAGCAGTACATACACCATTTCTCTTTAAATACTAGTAACATACATAAATCTTTTTTAAATATAAAAATATTAAATAAAAACAATTGAAATTATAATAAAATATAATCTAAAATTATAACATTTATTTTTAATTAATAATAAAAAAACATTTTTTATCTTTTATTTATTTTATGGACATTTTTGTCATTTGAACCATAACATCATCTCTCTTCTCATTTTCTATCCAAACAAACAAAAAAGTAAAAGAATAAAATATTTCTTTCTATTCATTTTCTCTCCTTATTCTCTTATACCAAAAACACAAAAATCTACTCTAATTCTTCTTTTCTCTTTCTCACCCCTTTCTTTCTCACATCTTTCTCTCTTTAACATCATGAAAGATCAATGATGAATACCCTTCAAGTGGAGATTTATCTTTTAAATCACATTCCATTAACCTCCTAGATATTTTCCTGTTGAACAATGAGCATGAAATGTAATACACTTTCACAATTAGGAGCCAATCTTAGTTTTCAAGATTCTTGTGTTAGTTCATTTGGTTAGCTTCAATGTCTTACTTGGATCCAAAGCACCCAAGTTTGGAACAAGCATGAGGTGTTTTGGAAAAACTTCCTAGCCACTTGCTTTGAGAAGTTTAAATCAATCAATCTTTTGGCATAGTCATGTTAATGGAAAGAATTGACTGCATTATTAAAAAGAATGATCACAATTACTATACTGTTGAATTTTGATATTCAACCATTTTTTAAATTGTACTTAAAGCATATTCTATTATGATTCTCTAACATTTTTTGTAGCCAATAGGTCAAATGCAGAGGAATGTCATTTTCATTAATAAATAGGGTATAGTACCATTTGAACAAACCTTTAGAGTAGCTTACACTATTTTTATCACTTATTAGTTTAGGCCTCTTATATTCTGATGAAGAAGTAAAATAAAGATTTAAGTCCTCACCTTATTTTAGATTTCATAAAAATCATACAAGATATTAAAAAAATCAACCCTACCCTCATATGAATGGTTCTGTAACTAGAACTTGGTTTAACATTAAGTTGAGCAAATTCTGTCTCTAAGTAAGAAAATGAAGCCAATTGAGCAGCCAAACCATTGGTTCTACAGAAGAACATGAGTCCCTTAAAGCTTCAAGTGCTTGATGACAGTTTGAACATCCTTATCACCTCTGCCACTGAAGTTAACCACAACCTTGGTTCCATTAGGAAGGGTTGGACACACTTTCTCCAAATATGCCAATGCATGTGATGTCTCCAATGCTGGAATTATGCCTTCAAGTCGCGAAACTCTCTTAAAAGCTGCATTTGCAAAAACATCCATAAATAAGACTAAAAATCACAAGATCTGGTTTGGAGTTGCATTAACATGATAGCATCTAATAACCATGAAAGAATAATGAAAAGATATGCATCCTGTTAAATGTCATATGATGGAAAATGGCAAACTCGTGCTAGTTTACTCACGAGTTTGACAACCATGAACCCAAGGTATTCTTACCATCCAATGCTTCTTCATCAGTGATACTGTAATATTCAGCACGCCCTAGATCTTTCAAAAAGCTATGTTCGGGTCCAACACCAGGATAGTCCAAACTACATCCAATTTGTTTTGAAAAAAAGTTGCACAATCAGAACAAGCAGAATCTGAATAGACACAACTAAACTGATTATAAGTTATAAGTCATAATAATTACCCTGCACTAATAGAGTGTGGTTCAATAATTTGTCCATCATCATCCTGCAACAGATAGCTCATAGCTCCATGCAAAACCCCGACTTCTCCTTTCGTTAATGTTGCAGCATGCTTGCCACTATCCAGGCCAAATCCAGCAGCTTCCACACCAATTAGTCTGACATCTTTATCGTCAACGAATTCATGGAAAAGTCCCATGGCATTTGAACCTCCACCAACACATGCAATCAGAACATCTGGTTTCCCTCCCCACTTTTCCAAAGCTTGCTTTCTAGTTTCCTTGCCGATGACAGCATGGAACTCTCTTACCATCATTGGATATGGATGTGGCCCAGCAACAGAACCCAAAATATAATGAGTTGTCTCTACATTAGTCACCCAGTCCCTTATGGCCTCTGATGTAGCATCCTTCAGTGTAGCAGTTCCAGAATGAACTGGTCTGACCTACATTACAAGATCATCTAATAGATAGATCATAGACCAATAACTAGATCACATGTTCATATAGCAACTAGGTTTGGACACAAATGATGGTTACATCACAATACCACCTCTGATGCAAAATAAAAAGAACACAATTTGCATGATGAACAATGTATATATCAGTCCAAATATTCTTTTAATATATATATAAATGAGTCAGCAGTTTGTCTTGGATGCTGCAATTACTCAAATACAGTTATTTATATTAATATGGTTTGAAACTATTTCTTTGTTAAGAATACTCTCATGTCATTATTTTGTCTGTTCCTCAAATCTCACTACTCTGTGTTTTGCATGTCTTACTCCACCCGATGCTACTCAAAATTTTCTTCGAGTTCATCAGTAACTTCAACCAATTTGGTAAAAAGTGGTCCCATCACAATAGGAATAACTGTCTTCCATATATAAATCATTATAACCACCGGATCCAAAAATTTACACCAAAAAATTTCAAACTTGGGTATGTATAAATAGTAGAAACATTTTCAAAATTTAACCTACCATAGACTTTTTCATAAAATTCATAGATAATCCTGTAATGATATAGTTCAGGCCATGATAGCAATTATAGCACATTCAATGGGGTACTGAGATAAAAGAAGCATATTTTATCCATAACACAAGTTCAGAAGGTTATCATGTGCAAATAAAATGTATGTACAACAAAAGCCACAAAAGAAAAAATGCTTAAGAGAAACAAGGTATGTTTCCCAGACACTACATATAGGACATATCAGCTTAACCAAATAGAACAACAATAACAACTGATATACCTCGGCACCAAGAAGACGCATTCTGAAAACATTGAGTGCCTGCCTTTCCATATCTTGTGCACCCATATAAATAATGCACTCTAAACCAAATCGAGCACACACAGTAGCAGTGGCAACTCCATGCTGACCAGCTCCAGTTTCAGCAATAATGCGTTTTTTGCCCAAAACCTTTGCAAGCAAAGCTTGGGCAACAGCATTGTTTATTTTGTGAGCCCCGGTGTGATTAAGATCTTCCCTCTTGAGATAAATGTCGGGGCCTTCACCATTAGACCTCTTATAATGCTCAGTCAACCTTTCCGCAAAATAGAGAGGACTCTCCCGACCAACATAGTCTTTTAGAATCCCAGCCAGTTCTCTCTGTGATTTAAAACATGTCAGACAATTGTCATAACATTGACATAGGGGAAACTACATTAGTGATTGTTAAATGTTAGCATGTAAAAAAATATAAGAGAACGTGCATGACAGAAAGAAAGTTATTCACACACAGATACGCCAAATTGTTTTGTTCTGTTTGGAATTGAAAAACTAATGAATGTATGCGCTGTAGATTAAAATATACAGATTTAAATTGTCACAAAAATGTAAATTTCACAAACACCAAAATTTGAACAAACAACAGAAAGGACAAGGAAATGAAACATCAAAGATAATACATCAAAAAAACTCCCAAATCAGAAAGTTAACCTCAGCAAAATTTCTAGCTATACCCCACTTCCATAGAAAAAGGAGGAGGATTCACTCAACAGACAAAATGACATTTTGCCAAACATATGATGATCTCTTAAAAAATAAAATGGCAATTTAAGTATTTTTCTGAGATCATTTTATTTCACAAATCTGTCTTGTAACTTTTCACTTCAACCATAACTTTTAGTTATTCGAAGAATTTAATACCAAAAAAGATACAGAAAAATCAGGAATGTAAAATAAACCTTGTGGGTGAAATATACATCCCCATTCCTCAATGAAATCAATCAAAGTAGCTACCAATAGTTTTACATTTCAAAAATCAATTTTTGTCAAGTAAAAAAACATCATTATAGTCCCAGTTATTCATACCATCCATTAATTTGATCCCAATCTCACACTAACAAATAATAAGCAAAATGAAAAATTAAACTCATCTATAAATATATTCTCATCCTAACCCAACATTGCAAGGGAGAACCAACAATCTACAACTAAATCCAATAAAATTGAATCACAAATCCACAAATCAAATAAAACCTATTTCAAAACAATGACAACAACAACAAAACCTGAAAATCTTCATCAGCAGTGAGAGAATGAAAAGCAGCTTCAAGCTCAGTAAGCGCATGCATCAAAGTTTCAGGGACATACTTTCCACCAAACTTTCCAAATCTTCCAAACGAATCGGGTCTCTGAAACAACAACGACCCATTACCGAGCTTGTTTTGTTCCTCCAATGGAGAAACAGATGCAGAAGAATCTCTGGTAACAGAGCAAGAGACATGAGAAGAAGAAGAAGGAAAAGATGCAAACTTTATGGGAAAATGGGAAGATGGGTATGAAGATTTGAAATGGGTTCTGTTATTGCAAGCAATAGCAGGGATTGTTGTGGATGCAGCCATGGTAATATCAGATTTAGGTTTTCAGTGAGAGATGATACTTTGTTTTGGGTTCTTAGTATTTATTTAGAATGCAATATCATGCATATATCCATTAATTGGTATTACTTGTTAGAGAATTTTCTAAATTATGAGATAATTTATGAAAGACACTTTATTTTTTATTTGTTATATATGAATTATGAGAATAAGTGGAGATAATGTATTTCCTTCCGTCACCAGGTTGTTAGGTTGAGGTGAAAATGAGAGAAAAGAAAGCTAGAGGAATGAAAAAGAAAGAAAATAATTTTTTCTATTGTTTGGTCGCAATGAAAAGAATGAAGGAAAGAAAAAAGACAAGACCCATGTCATTATGGTTTGGACCATGATCAATTATCCTAAAGTATGTCATAAATCATGTTCTAAACCAATGACGATAAAAAAAAAACAGAAAAATAATAAATATTTAATTTTTTTATTGACATAACATATTTTCATTGGTTTAGGACGTGATTTGGGAGATACTTTGAGACAACACGTTTTTGTCCAAGAAAATTAGTGAAAGATTTTCTCGGCTTTAACTTGTTATACATTTAAAAAAAAATAGTATTTCATGTTAATCACACCTATAAATGTTGATAATTTCCTAAAATTAAAAAAAAAATTAACACATGGATGGCAATGTCATTATTAATAAACATGCGGATTTATGAAAAGAATGAAGGAAAGAAAAAAGACAAGACCCATGTCATTATGGTTTGGACCATGATCAATTATCCTAAAGTATGTCATAAATCATGTTCTAAACCAATGACGATAAAAAAAAAACAGAAAAATAATAAATATTTAATTTTTTTATTGACATAACATATTTTCATTGGTTTAGGACGTGATTTGGGAGATACTTTGAGACAACACGTTTTTGTCCAAGAAAATTAGTGAAAGATTTTCTCGGCTTTAACTTGTTATACATTTAAAAAAAATAGTATTTCATGTTAATCACACCTATAAATGTTGATAATTTCCTAAAATTCAAAAAAAAAATTAACACATGGATGACAATGTCATTATTAATAAACATGCGGAGTTAGTTTAGTGAGGTAAAGTCTTGCTTGATCCATAAACAAATAAAAATGTCTTTGATTCTTAAGACTTATTGGGAGAGACAATCACACATCACAAAAGAGATCAGTTCTTTACTCAAATGGTGCTGAAATACTCTTGATAGTACAAAGAAAATATCATTATTAATAATAATTATATTATTTCTTTTCATTTTCTATCATATCAAACAACTAAAAAATACCACAATTTCTAGACATTTTATTCTCTCAAGTTTTCTTTCCTCACATTTTCTTCTCTAAACAAACCCAATGTAAAAGTATGACACGTGTAATATTTTGTTTAGTTTTATAAACAATTTTTTGTAGAAAATAATTAAATAGGATACATGTGATGATTTTAGTAATTGGTGAAAATAATTTATCTCCTTATTATATAATGATAGTGTATTGCATAAATTTTAGAATATAAGAAATGTATGTACTAATATTATGACAATAATTTTATATATTATCAATTCATCATCTACCATTTATTTTTAATTATCTTTTATCCTTAAAAAATATCATAAATAAATGATGAATGATATAATAACTGTATATATTTACATTAATAATATATAAATATTACATAAACTCTGAATTTTTAGTGCATATATTCAGCAATTGGCCCCTCACTCTATGGAAAATAGATTAACCATTTTTGGGATATGTATTGTCTCTTACTCTCTTTAACAATTATCCCTTAAATTTTTTGGTTTCTTTAAATTTAGTGGGGTCTAATAGTTGGTAGGTTTTTCCTCATTTATTTATATGGAATTGTGGACAAAAAGGACACCACAAATTCACACAAACGATTGGTGTCTGATATTAGATTGTTTGATTTACACCTACAAGTGACAATCTGACATGGATCTTATAGATTTGGTCTTATCTACACACTTTTTTGTCTTGTTACGTCCATTTTTTTCTTATTTTTTGTTTTGCCCCCCACCACGATCAAATATTGGACTGACATCTTCTATTCAATAAAAGTGTAATATTTTATATGTTATATTATTTATAATCGGTCAAAAAAATATTTAATTATTAAAATTTTAATTTAGATACATTTTTTAACCAATCACAAATTGTAATATATAAACTGGTACACTTTATGAGACGGTAGCTCTTCTCCCTCAAATACTGGTATTTTTATGAATACTCTGTTTTGTATGAATGTATCTCTTTTTCATATATATAGAATAAGGATATAATTTCATGCTTATGGAAAGAGAATCTTCATGTTTATATATAGATAAAAATTAAGAGAAACATTATTTGGATTATCTACTTTTATATTTCAGAAATAATTTATTTTCCTAAAAATGTTACCTTGTGTTGAAACTTTTTCCCTTCACATTTTTTAAGATTGGGAAACAGTCCACTTATAAAAATATATTTGTTTAATTTTATAATATGATGTTAAAGTTGGTTGACAAATTTAATTTGCAATACTTAATTTTCTTCTAACATATAGCATTTTATCACCTTATGGATAAATAATTAATCTCATTTAGGATATATAATAGTTTATCCTAATAAGTATCACACTCAAGGATCAAACATTATTATTTGACCTCATACAATACTTAAAGATCTAATGGAACTTTATATTATGGTACCAACTTCTTATTAATTGCAATATCTAATGTTAGAAAGTTGTAATTAGTTACCAAATTCAAGCCATAGAAAGGCAGAAAATTTGATAATATAAAACAAAAAACTCACTATGCAAATATTGTTATTGTATCTCCAATATATTAAATCCCAACATGGTAAATAATTTCACAAGGAAAGGCCAACTCTGAAATCAGTCTAATCTTAAAATGTTGGCCCTACATCACAAACAACGCATTACAGAAGGTGATCGTAGAAACAATAAAAACGAGGACCATCATGGAAGTGATCACCTAGGGTCAGATAAATTGAATAAGTATCACATATATGGTCAAGACCAAATATATATCGTAACCAGTCTCGATACAAGGTTAAAGACGATTTCGAGTAAAAAACTTTGAAGTTTGAAATATCATCTCAACTATGAGAGTTTGTAATGATACACTATCTAGAAATAGCCCAAATAACACGTAATCATGACATTATACGCAAGATATTATTAGGATTAGTGATAACCCAAAGTTACAATGTTGGTTAAGGTTGTTTTTGAAGGAAATTATATCATATATTCCTATAGAAATCATATCCTATCTTCTTATATTTCCCTGTATCTTTTTATCTTTTTCTTTTATTCTTGGTTGTTAACTATTGTAGAACATGATAATTGTATTTCAATTACTTCCTTGTTTTGAGGGGTTTTCTTAATCTCTCTCCATGGCAAGCCTCTCATGCGACTTTATGTTTTACTAAACAACATATATTACACCAACGCGTATTGATTCAAGTGATACATACTTGATTTTTTTTAAGTATGATCCCAGGTTCGAGTTTTGTGGGTGAAAAAATACAATGTTCCTGATTTGGACAAGATTATCTCTAGTGCGAGGATGCTTATGGGAAAACAAAAAAACAACATACAATGCATCATAATATACATAATGAATAACTAAATATATACACAACAATAATTGTTTACAATTAAGTTGGCACCTTTTTGCAATTACCAAATGCTCCATTAAAAAACTACCACTGTGCCAAAGTTAAATCCAGAGTATCACCCTATCATTATCACATTTTTTTTATAACCAACCAAAAAATTGGTCAAATAGTGTAAGAAATCATAAACAAAATTTCATTATATAGAAAGGGAGAGTACAATAAATTATCTTACAATAATAATGATAAAGAATAATATTTTTTTTCAATATTTTTCTCACAAATATCTCTCAAATGGAATAAGCATTGTCACCGAAATACACTTATCACCAATTATTTGAGTATCTGAAGTGAAAACTATTGATGTGTTATTGTACTTTTATAGGCAGACACATGTAGCTATTCTTAATACCCAAGTTTGTTTCATGGCAAAGAAAAGAGTTAAGGAAGCATGGCATTGAATGCTATGAACAACTAGTTAGTGACACCTTGCTGCAAAGTTTTGCCATTCAAGGCAAAAAGTATATATGGCACTAATAGGTTGATAATGTGGAAGAATGAGAGCCATGTATTCTAACATATAATATAATAATATCAAACAAGTTATCAAAAGAATGAGAGCCATGTATTCTAACATATAATATAATAATATCAAACAAGTTATCAAAACCCAAAATTAAAACAAGGATCCAGAACCAAAGAACATAACCACATTTCATAATTCAAAGACACAATCTAAAGAACTAAAAGAAACAAGGTAAAAATGCCTTTTCATATTTAGTTTCAATAGTAAAATGATTTAGGGATAAACTCTCTAACAAAGTAAACAAAGGCTAAGTAAAACTATGATTAATTTCATGAACACATATTTGAAACACTTTACAATAGAAGATGCAGAAGAAAACATAATCTAAAACCAAAGTTCACTATGAAAACAAGAGAAAAAGATGTTTACATTGACTAGGGTGAGCGTGAGATAGGTTGGAACGGGTTAAACATGTCCCTAGATATTGGTCGAGTTAATTATTGAACCTGAATCTGTCCCTAATTAGGATGTGACACGTGAAGGAGAGATCCAAAATAAGACAGGTCAAGATAGGGACGAGTCTGGATTGGAAAATGACAAAATGACAAACGTAGTTTTATTCCTCAAATCTTTAAGTATGCACAATCAAAATTATCACAATCTATATATAAACTCAACTAAAACATGCATCTCACATACATGAGTATATAAACTACAAATCGTAAATTGTATCATCAAAACTAAAAACTATCAAAATCATGTGAGTGAAAATTATAGAAGACATAAAAAATTTCACACTAATTTAAAATGTCAAGTGTCAACATAAGCTGAAGTGTTCTTGTATATGATAAGTGGTGTGAATATCTTGTGTGGAGTTGTAGGTATTTGAGTTATGTGGGTTGAACATAATATGTATTGATAGGTAGTTGTCGCGTCCCGATTTTCGGCTGCATGACCTCATTAGAGTCGCCACTACATTTTTTCCACTCAAAAAATGTAGAAAAATATTTTGGCCCAATCACATTGGGTCTTGGACTTTGATATCCAGGTTCAGGAGTCGATTACACACTAGGGAAGGTATTAACACCTTAGTTTCCCGTTTGAACGGTACCCTATTATATTGCATGGATTATTAATTGTTTTATTATTATATTTTTACCAAAAGAGAAATACTTTTTATTATTATGTTTGACGAGAGTGATCTTGATTCTACGTATCCTTTTTGGGAATCAAGACTACGTAATTCTTTTGGTAGAAAAAGTTTGTTTGTTGGGTTGATTTTATTTCTTAAACGGAGTAACATTTAAATTATTATTTTTTAAAATGAGTGAAGCACAACCCTTACGTGTGATACTGCATCTCATATTAAAACTTAGTTAAGAAATTCCATTTTTAATTTTTAATTTAAAATCCATTTTTTTAATATGAGCGAAGCATAACCCTTACATCTGATACCACATCTCATATCTTAAAATTTTGGTAATGTGATTTCATTTTTTAATTGACCCATAGATCTTTGTTTTATATATATTTTGAATAAGTTTTCAATTGATATATGTTGAGAAACTAATTAATTACCTATTATGCTTCAAAATTAAATATTTATTAAAAAGAATGTTGCAGTATGTTTGCAAACAGTGTATTATTTATACATTTATTTTTTGATGTAGTTATAGTTATATGTTACAATTATGATAATTATTATTACTAATGCATTTATTGATAACAAAAATAAAACTACTATAAATGAAAGCAATGAAAATGATATACCTCTCATACTGATTCCAACAACAATAGAATGTTGCAACTCTCAAGAAAATAGTGCAAAAATGGTTAACCAATGTCGAGCAGACATGTAGGAAGTTTGTGTGCAAAAACAAACCCAGAGACATGACTTTGACATGTAACTGAAGCTTCTCTAAAATGTATTTTAATGCAATTATAATTTCTCTTGAGTATCTTTGTGCCTTTTCTCATTTTTGTGTATGATAGATCTTGGATTATTATTTTTTGGTTGAAGATGATTGTCTTTTGATGATTGTGCATGGAAGATGATGTTTAGAGAATAAAATGATCGATGAGTGTATTTTTTATTGAGAGAATGGTTGAGAATTATTGGGAATAGATGATGAGGGAATGATTTTTTAGAATGAATGATTGATGAAGGATTTTTTAGAATGAATGATTTTTTAATGAATTGTGATTTGTTAGGAAAAAAATAGCTTTTGTGTATGAGAGATTTTTGGGATTATAAATCTGCTCGTGGTGTAATTTTCTGATTTTGAGACTTTAAAAAATATGTAGGATAAATGAAGATGAAAAATGTGTTGTGAGTGACAACGAATTCTGTGTCTCACTAACTTTGTGTTATGTCTCTTTTGTTACTCTCTTCTCTATTTTGATATGAGGCTCAAACCTCCATTTATAGCATTATTTCCCACATGTTTAAAAAATCAAATCATTATTAGCTGCAAGAGAGAATCAAAGAGATTTTGAAGAAAAAAATAATGTCTACTTCAAGCTAAATTTGAACACATATTTGAAAATCAAATCAAAACTCTATTAACTTCCAATTCGAAATTAAGGAGATTCTGATTTATGTCTTTAATTCAAAGTCAACACTTTAATTTTTGTTATCATGATGATTAAATCTTTGAAATTTGAATTTAATAAAATTACTAAATTAACAAAAAAACCGAATTTAAACCACTTTTGTCTCGGGACACCTAAATATATTATTTTTCGATTGAAAATACCCAAAAAACATATATTAATTTCATTTGTTATTATTTTTTTTGAAAGGTATTTTGGGCCGGAAAAAATTGAGTATTCACAACTGTCCCTCTTTACTTGTTACTTATTGGACATTACTCAAAGTGAAGTTTGGGTGTTGTTCTGATAAGTAACAGGTAAAAAAATGAATGTTGATTTTGTTGAGGCTCAAAATATGTTTTTGTTGGTGAGATAAAAAGCAGGGTACAAAACATTTTTGTGCAAGGTTGTTAAGCACGGGCCCTTCAAATTTTAAAAGTCATGCACATAGCCTGGAAAGATTGACTTCGAGGTCATCAAGCACGAGGTCCTCAAAGGTACAATTTGAGGTCGTCAAGCACGAGGCCCTGAAATTTTAAAAGGTTAGGTACGGGACCTGAAAAGATTGACTTCGAGGTCGTCAAGCACGAGGTCCTCGAAGGAAAAATTTGAGGTCGTCAAGCACGGGACCCTTAAATTTTAAAAGGTTATGCAAAGAGCCTAGAAAGATTGACTTCGAGGTCATCAAACACGAGATCCTTGAAGGCACAATTTGAGGTCGTCAAGTACGAGACCCTCAAATTTAAAAGGTCAAGCACGGAGCCTGGTAAGATTGACTTCAAGGTCGTCAAGCACGAGGTCCTCAAAGGCGCAATCTGAGGTCGTCAAGCACGGGGCTCTCAAATTTTAACAGGTCAACACGAAGCCTGTAAAGGTTGACTTCGAGGTCGTCAAGCACGTAATCCTCGAAGACACTATTTGAGGTCATCAAGCACAGGACCCTCAAATTTTAAAAGGTCAGACACAAAGCCTGTAAAGGTTGACTTCGAGGTCGTTTAGCACGGGCTCCTCGAAGGCACAATTTGAGGTCGTTAAGCATGGGCCCCTCAAATTTCAAAAGGTTTGGCATGAAACCTGTAAAGGTTGTCTTTGAGGTCGTCAAGCACGGGGTCCTCGAAGTCACAATTTGAGGTCGTCAAGCACGAGACCCTCAAATTTAAAAGGTCAGGCACGAAGCCTAGAAAACTTGACTTCGAGGTCGTCAAGCACGAGGTCCTCGAAGGAAAAATCTGAATCAGTTTGGATGAATGGTATAATGGTGTGATTGTTCGAGATATGTGATGCATGAAGTGTATGTTGATGTTTGTATTGTATTGATTAATATATGAATTTGACTATGCATTGATTGATATGAGTATGCTATAATGACGCTTATGATGCATGAGAGATAGTTGATGTTTAACATAAGAAAATTAGGGGGTTTAGGGGTGTCGTTGTTTGAATGCTTGTGTATGCATGAATTTCATGTTGATTTTTTTTTATGATTAACGTGAGTATGTATTGACTTGAATATTGATATGATTTAATGTATGTAGGTCTTTGTATATGCATTGTTTGATTAATGTGAATATGGATTGTTTGATGCTATTATAAGATCATTTGATTCATTTCATGTATGATATGAGTACTATATGTTTGTTTGAATGTAGTAGAATGAGAGGTAAGCCTCATGCACAAATATTTTAATGTATCATCTATGGTTTATTTTTATATTTTTTGGATTGAACTCATAAAATTTTGCAGACTCGACCGAAGCGACCCTTAATGTCTGTTGTTGATTGGTACCATAACTTTTCACCCATCAAGATTTGCCTCAGTTTAGCTGAAGATGCCTTTACCTTAAGGTGGTCCATAAAATTGCCACAGTATAATCTTGAGGATAGTGCATAAACTCGGTCATACTACCATAGTGTAGGCTGACTAGTAAATTCTTTCCAAAGCGTTGATATTTTTGTAACAACAAAAACTGTCCCAATATACCTATTTTGATATCTTGTCTTCATTCAAGTGGTTATAGTTCATAAATTGCCGCAATTTGGATGATCGATGATGTGTAGTAGCAAGACTTCACCTTAAGGATGTTCATTTAATTTTCCCTAATTTTTGCCCAAAATACCTTATGTAGGAATCTGTCAGGAATTCTCTCATTTTATTATGATCCCAAGTCATCTTTGGAGGTTTCTGACTTAGAATCGTTCTCCTTTTCCTAGGTTGTCCATATGGATTTTTAACCTAGCACTCTTTTTTATGTTTTTTTTTTGTTTTGCTTTTATTTTGTGAACACCCTCAAATGTGGTGATTTAACTTGATAGGGATCAAAATACTTATATGAGTCGTTGTTGAAGCTTTTCTTAGAGATGATAACTTAAGATATTTCCTCTTCTTGGTTGAGAGATTCTGGCTTCTTGTGATGCAATTGACTTACAAAGCCATATGAAGCCACTTCACCATTGCCACAATTTTGAGTTTTTTATAACTTTCCAATAGCAAATGAGATCATCCAAAAAACTGCCACAATTTTGGGCTTCTTATAGTATTCCATTAGATAATTATCAACTCAAAAACTGTCACAATATGAGATATTAACACTTATCCTTCACTTTCAATTGTGCTGGTGGACTTGGACTGGAAAGCCTTAGACCATGAAACATCTCAAAATCTGCCCCAGATTGAGAGGCTCACACTTTTCCTTTTCATACTCCATATTTCACGAATAAATCTTTAAAAATAAATACTAAAAAAATGATCATACAAATTTTGGCAAGTGTTTGGGTTATGAGTGATGATGTGGTGGTGATGATATGATTTAATTTGTGTTTTAGGCTGTGAGTGGTGATGAGGTGAAGATAATAACGAGAAAATGATTTTTAACTCTATGCATTAAAAATGAGATATTTCTATCAAAATTTATGAGTTTTGTGGAGTCAGCGATTTTTGTATTATGATGTGCATAATAAGCAAATAAATCATCAACAAGGTCTTTTAAGGCTTGTATCATGGCTTAGCTAAGTGTTTTCAATAAAAAGGGTATAAGACTCAAAAATATGTTTCCCACACCCACCTTTCACCTTTCTTCTTTATCTTATTTTCAACATTTTTCTAACATGACATTCAACAATTAAAGGAATTTTCCACGTCGTAATAAGGATGACCTAAGATGTAGGTGGATATTTTTTATGAAATGTTCCTTTTGTGATCACTGATATTGCACTTTTGCCATAACTTTTGCCTGAGATATTAATTGCAGTTTCTCAGCGGGTTTTTTTCTCTACACAATTTTTCACTTTTTTGCACTTTAAGTTAAGAACATTCCTTATATTCTTTTATCGCTCAGTCACATGATCAATGTTAAAGAATGCATTATCTTCTTTAATAATCGAATGTCAAGGAAAATGATTGAAAAGCTACCCTCCCTGGGTTATTGACATATTGAGGGTTGTTCAAAAATCATCTCCTTTTACGATGTCTAGGTTCAAATGGGATGACTAGGGATATCTTCTTAGTGTTTGGTAGTTAATAAAAAATGTCTTGTGTCATCGAACATATCTGCCTAAAAATGTCCATCATTTTGTGTTTTATATTTGCATCATCCTCCATTTTATTTTTGAATCAAATATCTCATATTAATGCATGAGTTAATTTTATTTGGGTTTATTTTGTGGTGTTTTTTTCGGTTGATGTGATTAGGTTAATATGGTTGGTAGGGTGAGGTATGAGATGGTGAAATTTGCATGATCAATGCATTAGTAAATCTTGTTAAAAAATATGTATTTGAGAGTAAATCATTTTTCATGAAAAGGGAAACACAGGTAAATGTCGATATGCTTGGCCTTGAGTGGTTCCTCAAATGAAAATTTAATGGGCCTCCAATTTTAGCTGGGGTAAGATAAATTGCATCATCTCTATTTCTTCTTGAATTTCTTCATGTTCGACTCTGATCAATTTCAATCGAGTCCAACAATAGTATATTTAAAACCAATTCTTCAATTGATGAGTGCCATTATCAATATGGACATGAAATGCATGTAGAGAAATAATTTTTATTGATGCGGAATGTGCACAAAGTGAACATTTTTATTTTTTATCATGTTACATTGATTGAAATACAACCTTTAACTCGAAATGATACATGAAATGCAAATATACTAACTTCGAGCTTATACTATATGTATATGAAGATAAATTTTGGGATGTATACATGATATGTGACTAATATTTTTGAATTTAATTTTTTAGTGCATGAGACTCTAAGAAAATGCAATTCATGATGTATATGATTCCGAATGCATGTATGAAATGTTTTTTTATATGAGAAGGTTTGCGATGATGTATATAATTTTATGTTTTTTGAAGTAGAATGTTTGAATGATTCTTTTTTACGAATGTATGAATAAATGAATAGGTGAGTGTGTATGAATGATGTGTTTATTTTTTAAAGTGTATGAATGAATGCATATTTGAATGAAAGAAATTATTTCTCTTTTTGAATGCATGAATGGATGCTTAAGTCAATCAATGAGATTTTTTATTTTTGAATATAATGAATGAATGCATATGCCAATCGACGAAGATTTTATTCTTGAACGTAATGAAAAAATGCATGACTCAATTATGAAGATTTTTTATTTTTGAATGCAATGAATGAATGCATAAGTCAATTAGTGACGATTTTATTCTTGAATGTAATAAATAAATGCATGAGTTAATTAATGAAGATTTTTTTATTTTTGAATGCAATGAATAAATGCATAAGTCAACCAATGAAAATTTTATTCTTGAATGAATACACAAATGAATGAATGTTCGAATAATATATTTTTAGATGCATGTATGTATATATACATGTATGAGTTCAGTATGATAAATATGATATACTTAATAGGTTTTGTGGGTTATCTAAGACCCTAACCCTAGGATGGGATATAAGGCCTTTATATGAAACATCTTGTAGGGTCTGCTTATAAGGTGTTCAGATTGCATCCAATCACAAAGAGAGGAAACCCAAATACCCTAGGGATTACACGTGGGGCCTGTAGTCCACAATGGTAAGGCCCATAATATTTGGTAACAACCTGGATGGTTCATCATGCCAGTGTAAGTGAAGCCCAAAGTCCTCACCGACAAGGCGAATGTCCATTCTAATCTAATGTTCGGGTATAGAGCATATACTTATGCTAATATGATAATGTTTTGAAAAGGATAACAATAAAATAAAACAAAAATGAAAATGAAAATAAAAATCCATGCATTTAATTTTTATGGGTCTCACTCTCTTTAAAAAAATCCTCAACAAAGTCGCCAGTTGTCGCGACCCAATTTTCGGCTGCACGACCTCATTAGAGTCGCCACTACATTTTTTCAACTAAAAAAATATAGAAAAATCTTCTGGCCCAATCACATTGGGCCTTGGACTTTGATATCCAGGTTTGGGAGTCAATTACACATTAGGGGAGGTATTATCACACCATTTGTCCGTTTGAACGGTACCCTACTATATTGCATGGATTATTAATTGTTTTATTATTAAGTTTTTACCAAAAAATAAATAGTTTTTATTATTATGTCGAACAAGAGTGATCTTGGTCCTACGTATCCCTTTTTCGGAATCAAGACTACGTAGTTTTTTGGGTAGAAAAAGTTTGTTTGTAAGGTTGATTTTATTTCTTAAAAGAAGTAGCATTTAAATTATTATTTTTTAAAATGAGTGAAGCACATCCCTTACATCCGATATCACATCTCATATTAAAGTTTAGTTAAGAAATTCCATTTTTTGTTTTTTATTTAAAATCCGTTTTTTTTAACATGAGCGAAGCATAGCTCTTACGTCCGATATTGCATCTCATATTTGAAAATTTTGGTAATGTGATTTCATTTTTTTATTGACTCATAGATCTTTGTTTTATATATATTTTCAATAAGTTTTCAATTGATATATGGTGAGAAACTAATTAATTACCTATTTTATATGTTGCACTATGTATACAAAAAGTGTATCGTTTATACATTTATTTTTTTGATATAGTTATAGTTATATGTTACAATCATGATAATTATTATTACTAATGTAATTATTGATAACAAAAGTAAAACTACTATAAAAGAAAGTAATGAAAATGACATACCTCTCATACTGATTCCAGCAATGGAATGTTGCAACTCTCAAGAAAAGTGGTGCAAAAAAGGTTAATCAATGCCAAGCGGGCATGTAGGAAGTTTGTGTGCAAAAACAAACTCAGAGACATGATTGAAGCTTCTCTAAATTGTATTCTAATGCAATTATAATTTCTCCCGAATATCTTTGTGTTTTTTCTCATTTTTGTGTATGAGAGATCTTGAATTATTGTTTTTGGTTGAAGATGGTTATTTCTTGATGATTGTGCATGAAAGATGATGTTTAGAGAAGAAAATGATTGATGAATGTATTTTTTTATTGAAAGAATGGTTGAGGATTATTGGGAGTAGATGATGTGTGAATGATTTTTTAGAGTGAATGATTGATGGTGGATTTTTTGAGTATGAATGATTTTTTTAATGGATTGTGATTTGTTAGGGAAAAAATGGTTTTTGTGCATGAGAAATTTTTGTGATTGTGGATGTGCTTGTGGTGTAATTTTTTTATTTCGAAACTTTAAAAAATATGTAGGATAATGAAGATGAAAAATATGTTGTGAGTGACAACGAATTCTATATCTCACTAACTTTGTGTTATGTCTCTTTTGTTGCTCTCTTCTCTATTTTGATGAGGCTCAAACCTCCATTTATAGCATTATTTCTCACATGTTTAAAAAATAAAATCATTATTAGCTCAAAGAGAGGATCAAGTTGATTTTGAAGAAAAAAATAATGTCTACTTAAAGCTAAATTGAACACATATTTGAAAATCAAATCAAATCAAATCTCTATTAACTTCCAATAGGAAATTAAGGAGATTCTAATTTTTGCCTTTAATTCAAATACAATAGTTTAATTTTTGTTACGATGATGATTAAATCTTTGAAATTTGAATTTAATAAAATTACGAAATTAACAAAAAATCAAATTTAAATTATTTTTGTCTTGGGACACCTAAAAATGTAATTTTTGATAGAAAATACGCGAAAAACATATTTTAATTTCATCTGTTATTATTTTTTGAAAATGTATTTTGGGCCGAACAAAATTGAATATTCATACTACTTATTCAACTATTCTTAATATATAACTATAAGGACGAACCGATAACCTAGAGATAGATCTGAACCCGTCCTTTTTTAATGACGAGTCTATCCTTTTAATCGGGTCTGTCCTTTTTTATTTATTTAGACGGTTGAGAACCGTCCCTAAGTAGGGATGGCAACGGGCGCGATAGTGATTTCCCGTGCCCAAATCCATAATATTTGCGGGTACCCGTGCGGGTAGCGGGTATTTAAGGGTACCCAACGAGTTTTTAATTTTAATTATATTTATATAATTTGTAATAATCAATATGTAGAAATAATTGTAACATGAATAATATGACATTTATATGATAAGTTTATTATCATAGTTAAATATTTGTAATTTATTATGAATAATAATAAAGTATATGATATATAATCTTAAAATAATAATAAATATATATAAAAATTTAACTAAAAACTAAATATATAAATTTGCGGCTACCCGTGAGGCGGGTATCACAAAATCCGCTCCCGCCCATAAGCTACTATTGCGGGTACCCGTTGCAGGTATTTCCACGGGTACCCACAAGTCGGGTTTTTTGTCATCCATATCCCTAAGTCATCAGGTTGAGACGGACGGATCGGACCGGATCTTGCTCATACCCTAACACTGACAATGTAAGTTTTTATACCGTCACTATATCTTTTACCATTCATTTATATTTAATCATCAACTTTTAAATTAAAAATAATTAAAATGAATAATAAATAATAAATTGAATATATATAAATATTTATATTATCAGTATATACCCTTCTTAATACAATGCATCCAATATAAGACTAAAAAATTCTGATAACTCCACATAATAATTGCATACACCTAATAGTCTTATTGCAATTCTGGAATAAATATATATAAATTAAAGACTGATAGATTTACAAAAGTGAGATTTTTGAACTTGTGAACACAAAACAACCTCTTAAATAAAAAAAAACTCGCCTATTCAAATCAAAAAAATTAGAATGAACAGAAAGAGATCGAGCATCCTCATCCAATATACATAACAGGACTACCCATATGTACATTTATATGAAGTACATGGATAGTCTTTTGATGTTTTACCCATGATGACTTAAGAATTAAGATCATGACTTTTAGTGCCTACGATGATCATGATCTTGATGATATATATATTTATGTGTGTGTGGGGTCAAGGTAAGGAGAGTATGCACTCATTTTCTCAGAATTAAGTTACATTTGTTTAAGAGAAAATGTACACTATTTTCATATACATCATAAGTAATTAAGATTGTATTCTAGTTCTTGTATGTAATTTTCGTTCCGCATTAAAAAATGGGTGTTACACGATTTAGGTAGGAACTAGAGCAGGTTTGTCTTGCTAGCCTATGACAAGTTGGAATGAAATCAGTACTCAAGAGTTGTTAGTCATTGTGGCAACAGTCCTTGAGAATGAAAATAGTTAGAGTATCAAAGTCTATAGAAGTTCATGTGAAACAATCCACCTCAATTTGAAAGAGGATTTAATTCAGAAGGCGCTTATTGGTGACTTAAGGACATAGAGAACCTATGTTGGTTGGAGAAATTATGACATGATACAAATGGAGGTAGACCAAAGAAAAATCAATTGGATCACTTTTTGAGAGAAGTTTTTATAAAATTCTTTTCAAATGATGTTAATCAAAAGAATGGAGTAACTTTTTGGAGCAAGGAAACATCACAATTGATGAATATGTTGTAAGATTTTAAGAGTTATCCAAGTTCTCCAAGTATTTCGAACGAGGAGAGAATGAAAGAGCAAAGTGTATTAAGTTTAAGGATGTTCTCAATATGGGATTGGATGATTATTGGAAAGAGAGTGGTATGGAGGAATATGTTGAAGATATGGAGAAGAGTCAAGGTTGAGGCTAAGGGGACACTACCGATTTAGACGATTATGTTAAGGGGATTATGATGGAGGACACTGTTTAAAGTTCTAAATCGTGATCAAGTTCTAATGATGAGCTTGGTCGTTATTGTCAATGTTTATATATGGATGGATTAATGTCAAATATGACAACTTTATCTATATTTAGACTAATAGGCTAATGCATTTGAAGTGTTATAGCAAATGAAAACCAAAACAATAAAATATTAGATCAGATTTGATAATGTAATAAATTCAATACCACCAGCACAATTGCAAACATATTTTGATTGGATAACTATTTTAGTGCAATATTTATACACTTTAATAATTTATACACACTACGTTATCAACTATTCATTTATATTTAAAAGTAAATAGTAACTGAATTGGATTAATAAATAATGCAATGACTATGTAAAAAACTCTTAGGCAGTTAGTGTTTACATCTTTTTGTCTGACTTTTTACCTCAACCTATTAAAACCAAACCACAAATACCCCCTTACTCATATACTCAATACTTATCAGTCAGCTTATATTAGTGACAAGTTTATCAAATTTTCATTGGAAAGGGGCCTCAAAATGTATGTAGTTTACAGCTTAAAAAAATAGATGAGTATGACATTAATTTATGAAGAAACTTGCAGACAAACTAATCTACACTTTTCTAAAAAGAGAGACTACACAAGTTGGACACGATGAGGGAGGTGGGAATGGATTTGGAGAGGTCAATGTCAATTACCCGATTGAGTTCTCATGTAGTAATACATATTCTCGGCTGCATTTGGAAACAAGAAAAGTTAACTATAAAGAACAGAGTATTAAGACAGAAAATTTATTATTGCTTTGACATTCTCAGAAATCAATAAGTGGCTTTATAGATATCTAACAGGGTATTATTATACACGCATTCAATAAGAGGACTAGACATGCATCATTCAATTGGTGGTCAGAAATTGCTTGCATTAACATGCACCAGAAACGCAAAATTATTGAGAAGCAAAACTGAATTTGTCAAACCATTAAATTTTAATCAGTCAACATGCATAATTGTTGACACATTGTTTACAGCAAAAAGATTTTAGCTGACATGGTCCACGAAAAGCCAATTTATTGTCTTATAACCTAACTACTTACTATCTTTTTGCGAGTTGAGTTTTGGAAGGTGGAAAGAAAGGAAAGGTTTTGGAACAATCTCATTCATGGCTCAAGTCTTTCCTTTCCCCTCCAAAACTCAATATGCAAACAGCCAAACAGGCCCTTAAGGACCTAAGGACCTCCTAGTAATCACTTAACATAGTCCTTTTCCATTTCCTCTATCTATACCTAATTTCCGGAAAAAAAAACATAGGTTGTAATAATGAACGTTTCAGATTATGTATGAATAGAAGCCATAGAATAAAACCCTTTTAACAATAGGAAGTGGGAACAACTAGGAAATATTCATAAAAAAACCACACGATAAAATTTTTCCAAATAACTTTTAATCAAACAAAAATGTATTGTATTTTAAGCATCATGAAAAACAAAGAATGAATACTTGTTACTTACCTACTATTACCAAATTTAATGGTGTCCCTTTCCCTAAGCTCGTAGTATCGTTGAGGTTCGATGGGACTCTCCTGCAAAAACAGAAAGCATGGGGTAAATTCATTAGGCATCTGACTTCAGCTTGTTCATTGCTACCTGACCATAAATGAAGAAACTAGTCAAAGGCATTCAATGACAACTCACATTAACAAAAGTTTTGTTTGTGCTTCCGAGATCCATTATGTAAGGCCTAGCACATATCACATAGATATTAGGTTTTACAGGCGCAGAAACATTAGGCAGTATATGTAGAGTTGAGAGAGAAAAAAGGCCTTACCTTATTTGCTTTGATACTGTACCATCAGGTTCCTCATTTTCAACTTGCCTAATAAGAAAAGGAGTTTTATAAAAGATACAAAACTTGATCAGAGTTTAAACACAAATAACAAAAGGAAACCCCATGGGGTTGCTTAACTTAATGAAATACCGGAATTGAATAACAGCATGTTGCTTGCTGCAAGATGGATGGTCTGTTGGGATATCAGCAACCCTTCTTTCCCTTCCAAAAAGATAACAGCTTTGTCGATGTATATATAGGGGCTCTGTTAATCATATGTATTTATTTTAGAAGACACAGGTAAAAACCAAGAAAGTTGTAATTCTATTTATGCTCATTGACACTGTAGAAGATATCAATATAACAAATCAGTTGCAAGAAGAATTGACAAAAAAGCATGATTAAAATTAAGAATTGAAATTGTGCTAGAGAAAGAAGGAAATTGCACACATGAAATACAATTAAATATAGAAGTAGAAGAGGGATGCAGACAAAGGACTCGGCTGAAAAAAAGATCACCCTGATGGCTAGAGTATTAGAAACTCATCCAAATTCCAACGAAAAATAGATAGTAATAATCATGATAAAAAAGTAAAACCATATAAATATATAAAATGGTCAGGATTCAAGACTTGGCAAGCAGAGCTAATTCTTGGCAGTAAAAAGCACACTTCTATGAATTTAAAACAGGACATCAGTAACATAAGACAAAAAAAGAAATATAAATAGTATAGTTTTTGTGTAGATTGCAGAAGCTATAAAGTCTTACCGTTTAGCACTTCACCAGCCTTGAAAACATAAAGTCTCCATTTAATATCAGGTTTTCGAGCTTCTGGAGGCTCATTGAACAACAAAGTAACACCTGGCAGAAATATTTTTTGGCAAACAATGAATAAAGATGGAAGACAAATCACTTAAATATAAAACAAATAGTGCTAAACTAATTAGGACCTGACCTCTGAATCGATTTGTTTCAGCTGCAAGCTTTCCAGATAGTTCAAATGAAGGTTTTTGCTGCAAATGGCAGAAATTTTCAGAAAAACCAACAGGAGAAAATTATAATATTGTAGTTAGCATCCTCATTTATATAACGATAATAGTAGATTTTAAATTGTTATATCATAATATTTTTCCTTGTATTGTAATGCAACTCTAGTTAATATAGGCAAACTGAGCATTGGCTACACATGTCATTAAGGTTATTGCTATGAATTGAAGAGGATTAAAAAAAGAAAGCTACAAATCTCTAAGGGTCCGTTTGCGAGTTAGATTTCAGAGGAGAAAGAAGGAAAATAGAAGGCTGCAGATTTCAGAGCCATGAAATACAGTTGTAAGATGACTCTGAAGCTTTCCATTTCTCTTCCTTCCCCTCCAAAACCCAACTTGCAAATGGATCCTAAAAGATCTAAGTCCTCATTTACACAATAGCAACAATAATGATAGCTTTTAAATTGTTAAACTACATTATTTTTCCTTGTATTCCAATGTATCTCTAAGTAACATAGACAATCATATCATGTTACATTTATAAAATTGTTAAAATTTATTAAAGTATATCAGAATATCTTAAATTATCTTATAGAGAATATCTAGATAATACTTAGATATAGAGAGTATCTTCTAATAAATATGATGATTATATCTTAGAGTTGTTTATAGTATCTTAAAATATCTCTTTATCTTATATGTTATGTTTTGTTTCCTTAGGTATTTAGGAGTCTAGTATCAGTATAAATAGGGGTTAATACTATGTCTTTTGTATCACAATATCATCATTTACAATATTATCAAATACAATTTATTATTTAGAGCATTCATTTATCACATTCCATATCATAAACTCTATAATTTCAACATGATATCAGTGTCACGTGACTTTGGTCCCAACTTCTATCTGGTAGTCATCGACCAAAAGATGCCTCTTAGTCATGGGTTAGAGGTAACTCATCACTTGGTCAAACAGATTTTTGTGGAGGGGATATCTTAGGAAGTAAGTCTCACATCGTCCGTCTCATTCTCAATTAGTTTTGAGATAGAACCTTAACAAAAATATAGCTATTAGTTCCCTCCGTTCTTTTCTCTTTCTCATTTTCAAAATCATTAACATATCTTTTTCTTTTCTTTTTGATAGAACACAATAGCACCACTTGATCCCTATATAGTCGGCCCCACCTAGTGGAAAAAGTCTTTCCTTCTCAATAAGACATTAATACATTCGAAGGTAATATCTAGAGCCTAGATGTATCACTCTAGCCTCCATGAAGGCATGTAGCATACTTGATGTGATATCCTTATTTATTTCTTCCTTGAAAAGAATAATCTATATGGCATATAGTCATAAAATTGGTAGATGTGATTCTTCCAAAAACATCAAAATGGGCAACACAAGGAGGCATTTTCGGTTGAACCATAATGTTCACATTGCACAGCATCTATCTCAAAAAATTCGCAGTAGAAGCCTCCTAAAGATCATAGAAAGACTCAACATTATGAAGATTAACAATAAAATACAGTGGAGTAAACAAGTCATACTTCCCACAGGTTAAATTATTCAGAAAGGATCTTAACCCCTAACCAACAATACAAAAGGATATATGGATAACTACATTATATTACAGACACGAGATCCTACAAAAAGAACACATAGTTACCTTTTGTTTCTCTTCTAAAGCTTCCTCAGCAGCCTTCATCTTCGCAACAGAGTCGTCCTCATCATTCCTATAATCAAACTCTTATCAGATGCTATGCCAACCAACTATAATCTTTACAATAATATAGCAGAGACTTTTAAGAAAATAAAAGGCAAGAAACAGAATATAACAAAAGAAAGGACCTCTAGCTAATTAACAAACTAATGGGATTTCAGTTTTACTACCAAGACTAAGGATTTTCAACTTTATTCAAATAAGTGTACTGGGATAATTGCAAATAAAACTTTATTAAAGTGAAATCAATAAGGGATAGATATACTCCACTTGTAAGAAAAACGACCGTTTAAGAATGATTGGAAAACAGTAAAAGATAAGTGTTGCAAAATATATCTGAATAATCAAAATACCAAAGAGATAAAGAGGGAAAAGTGGTGCACCAATACTTATGGACTTGGATTAGCTGCAGTTAAAAAATTGAGATGCAGTTGATGCAGTCAAGGATCCAACAATTCATACATTCTTTATTTTATTTTCAATATTGTCACAGAATAATTTCTATGGCTGAGATGCAAAGCAGTGACAAAAGTAATGGCAGCAAATCCATTTGTGCTATTTCGCAAAGGTTCGGTCACCAACAAACTCCATAGTTGAGGTTTGACCAATTATTTTTCTCTTAAAACAGTGAGACTCCATCTCTTTTGATATGTGAACAGAAAACTGTTTGGGGCCTAGTACATCCATTTTTATTAGCTATTCATATTTAGCTCTGCATGCTATTCCAATTTTGAATATTTAACCGTATAATCTCCAATAAGTTCTAGGGCAGATAAAACTAAATCATATCTTACAAGCACAATTTATTGCTCTGATATTCTCATAGATGATCCAAATTAAGATTACACTTAGGCTATGCAACATCAGGTGCATGAGCTAGGCCCTTGATGTGCTAGTTGTTCAACCATCAAGGATACACAACGAAGCAGGCAGGGAGCAATTGAACAAAAAAGCTAAAAGCTTAATAATCTAAAAAGCAAAGAACATTATGCATGAATTGCAATAAGAACCACCCTAATCACAAACTATTAGGGGTTTTTGCTCTGGGTAGTCGATAGCACGCAATAGCGGTGCGATAGCAGAGGTTGCGGAGGTTACCGTCCCTCCCCGCGACGGAATGGCACATCACAGTGCAGCTGGCCGTCACACCCGTCGCGGGTTGAGTTTCAGCAGAGGCATGGGCCAGAACCCACTGTAGAACCTGCTTCAGGTTGAAGAACCCTAATTTAATGGGAAATGTCAATTTTGCCCTTACTTTTTAGTTATTACATGGCATTGGTTTGTTAGGTTTTTTTTATAAAACACTCCTCTCTTCACGTGACACTTCTTCCCCTTCTTCTCCTCCCTTCTCTTCCCTTCTTCTCCTCCTTTCCGGTTCCCTCTTCCCCCTTCCCGTCTGCCCCTTCTGTGAATTTATTTTTGGTTTCCATCTTTACATGTTCAACACTTTCATCTTAATGTATTACTTTATATTTTTTGTTTTCCTTTTATTTTCCCCTTCCCTTCCTTTTGTGAGTTTCTTTTTGTTGTCAAAACATAAAGAGTATGAATTACTTATATTTTTATGTTTTTGGTGCATTTGTATATTTATATGTGGAGGATATAACATGTAATTTTGTGTATTTTAAGTTTTTCTTTGTGTATTTATATGTTTAGTATATAAATTACTTATATTTTTCCCTTAGTTGTAGCGGTCATACCGCTACCCGCTATCCGCAATTGACTACCTAGGTTTTGCTAGATCTTTCAATTAGCATTTAATCCTGTCTATAGTCAAACTCCATAATCCATACTTGATATTAATCATTTCAAAATAATTGTTGCTATACTTTTCAATTTGTGCCCCTAGTCATTCAACTCCTATGATCCTCTTTGATGAAACCAAGTAACTATTTCTAATGGTGACATTTACTCTCACAACTTAAAACAATATAAATAGTTGTATCTCACTTAGTATTGTTAAAAGGCCGCCATGGCAGATGGCCGTGGCTTTTTCTAGCCAGTCGCCATTAGCAATTTCAAAAAAACCGCCACCTGGCCTTGTCCGCCATTTACACGAAAGTGGCGCCATGGCAGTATGGAAGTGGAAGCGCCATGGCGGAAAAGACAAAACTCAATATAAATGGGCTATTCTAGGTAGGGTTTTTTAAATAAATAACATATCGGGTCGGGTTTTAGGCCCAATTCTTGGTTAAACCATGAATCCTCTATTTTTAGAAAAACTCATCCCCGATATGGCGTCTTTACAGTTTACGACTAGCTTCTGCCTCCGCCGTTAGTGTTGCTGTCTGCCGTCACTGTCGGCTGCTATCACCTCCCGTTGTCGTTTGCAGTCTCTTTATTTACCATTTTCTTCATTTTTCTTAACTGTTATATTATTTATTTTAAAACTAATACTATTTTTTATGAACTGTAATTTTGTTTTCTAGAAAACTTTTAATTTTATTAAACTATTATTCTTGTTCCCTATAATTTATTTAGTTAAATGCATAATCTGTATTCTATGTTTTTTCGAACTGCATATTATTTTTCCTAAACTGTAGTTGATATTTTTTCTGGATTGCAGTTTCTATTTTATTCTGGGCTGCAGTTTATATATATATATATATGTATATGTATATATATATATATATCTTTCTGAAATGCAGTTTGTTTTGTCTATTGTGTTATATTTTTTAATTATTTTTTTCAAATGATGATGCCCGCTATTTGGCCACAACGCCATCCGCAATGCTATGATGGTGGAATTTTGGCAACCACTACCAATTCTTCAAGTTGTTGTCCTTATTTGGACACATTAATCCCATTATATATAAATTTTATTGTTTTTGTAGGCGTTCTCTATGGCATTTTGTCCCTTAGCACCCCAGCATTCTAGACCATACAACATAATTAGATGCTCACCACATGCATTGACTCTCACTTCAACAACCTTCTTCATTTCCATCTCAGACACTTGTTGTACAGCATGAATTGTCTCATCTCCATCGATGCTAACCAATGCACATAGAAGCCCGTATATTGAGATTCCAGTAGGCAATCTAATGCCTTGCATGATGTTAAATGATATAATCTCATTTCAAATACTCATTCTCACCTAAGATTCACCAAACTTCTTTTTAAACTTCTCTTCAAATTACATTTTCACCCAATAGAAAAATGTCTTATCCTAATAACATGTGATCGGCTACATTGACGAAATAATGTCATTGGGCTCCATCCATAACAAAAAAATTTAATAAAATTTTCTTAAAGTTAAACCAAATGTCAGCTATACTAAAATCATAAGCTACAGATTACATTAGAACATTTGTTTGTGCTTTTATAGATGTCCATATATATCTCCTTTCTTACCTTTATATTCATGTTTGTCATCTCATGTACTCAACAGTTGCTACACATGTCATCAATACAGCAAAGGCCTTGCTAAATTCTTCACTACATTAAGGTTCAGTGTGTTCATCACAAAAAGGAAATACCCCCTTGGAATATAATTTTAGATTTAGATACATGTTCAAAGATTTTATAGAGTTATACAATAGCTACAACTCTGTAGCAACCTTGCCCCTGTATTTTGGACTGTGTCCAAACAAGAAAGGCAGCTTTGCTTCAGTGCAATTTGAAAGAAAGATAAAAAACAATAAATCTAAATTTACCCTTGCCCCTGTATTTTGGACTGATCCAATATGCATATATAGTACTAATAATAATATATTTGGCTTAAAAATATGCAATTCAAAGTTGAAATAGAAGCTTACATTTGTTCAGCTCCTCTGGAGTTTGTTACCTGCAAGGATTAGACAGCAGAACTGGTAAGAACTGACCCAAGAGAAAACTGGATCTAAACATGCATAAAAGGACTAAAGAGACCACAATATTTACTAAAAATTGATACCACAATAAAGGGGTCAGAAACAAGGGAAATGCAAAAAATAATTGTCAAAAGTGAGATGGAATTAATAAATCAAAACTTTGAGGATCAAGAGGGGAGGGAGGACAAAACCAATCTGCCTTGAAAGAAAAGTCAGACATGGGAATTTGAAAGTGACTCTTCCATACCAAATTTAGCACCAGAATACTTGTAAAAAGTGCAAATATATGTTGTTCCCCATTGAAGAATGGTTATCCCTAAAACAGTACATTGACTTGAAATGAGCTACCCCTTGCCACCCTGGGCACACCCAAGAAATATAAGACAAAGAAAGCAAGAAAATCAAAAACATTTTTTAAGACAGAGAATGAATCACATTAATCCGCTCCTCTTATTCAGGCTTCTACATGTATCCTCCTCCCGTGCTCAAACCATATAAGACAATATTCTAGTATCTTATCTACAAATAACAACATTTAAAAAATAAAAAAAGGGCGGCCTAGTATACTAGCCTCCAACTAGTCGGGTCTCGGGATAGTATATGCATGTGAAGACTGAAGAGACCATTTACACGAATTGAACTAATGACCTCCATATCATAAGACAACAACCTTGTTCGCCCTCTCTTTAAAAGAGTAACAATCTCGAGGTTTTAACAGCAATCGAAAAACAAATTTCAGTAATAGCATTAAAAATACAATTAAGAAAAAGAAAAAAATTATGCATAAGTGTAAAACTAGGGTTGGATATCACCGGACACCTCATCGAGAGGTTTTCCATTTGCAGCAGTGGAGGCATGAGGTTGCGGTGGAGAGTGAGACCTATGGCTTCTCTTCCCATTCCGATGGTGCTCCGGCGACCTTTCATGCCGAGACTTAAGCGACCTATTGTTCCTTCTCCCATTATCATCATCATCATCAAACTCATTGTTTTCCACCTTCTTCTTCTCTTTCCTCTCTTCTCTATCTGAACCTCTTCCTCTTCCACTCCCATGGCTCCTCTCGCTCTCGCTCTCACGTTTGCGCCCTCGTTCTCTATCCGACTGAGTTCTCTTCAACTGCTTGAAATTATAGAGATTTCATATGGAATGTGATAAATGAATGCTCTAAATAATAAATTGTATTGATAATATTGTAAATGATGATATTGTGATACAAAAGACATAATATTAACCCCTATTTATACTAATACTAGACTCCTAAATACATAAGGAAACAAAACATAACATATAAGATAAAGAGATATTTTAAGATACTATAAACAACTCTAAGATAGAATCATCATATTTATTAGAAGATACTCTCTATATCTAAGTATTATCTAGATATTCACTATAAGATAATTTAAGATATTCTAAGATACTTTAATATATTCTAACAATTTTATAAAATGTAACATGATATGATTGTCATGTTACTTTGAGATAAAAGGAAAAATTATATAGTTTAACAATTTAAAAGCTATCATTATTGTTGCTATTGTTGCTAATATAGTCATCTTACAACTGTGTTTCATGGCTCTGAAGCACTGTTGTCAAAAAGCGGCCATGGTGGTGCCATTTTTTGGCCCACCGCAATTAGCCAGTTGGGAAATGCCGCCAAATGGTTGTGTCCGCCTTTTGCTTGAAAAAGCCGCCATGGCGGTATGGCAGTGGAGGGGCCATGGCGGAAATGATGGGTTTTGGGTCGGGTTTTTGAAAGAAAAAATGGGTTGGGGCGGGTTTTTTGGCCCATTTGTGGGCTAAAACCCTAAAAACATTCTATTTCTGGTTGTCTCTCTCCCTCTACTTGCTGCCTCTCTCTCTCTTAAAACTTGTTGTCAACGTCGCCACTGCTGTTGCGGTTGCTGCCGACGTCGCCGCCCTCTTTCTTAGGACTGTTGCAGTCTTATTTCTCTCCCTCTTTCTTCGTGCTTCTCTTTTCATCCCTTGCATTAATGCAATTTTTATATTTATTTTTTCAAATTTAGTTTTTTTCTTTCCAGAATTCCATTTTTTATTTCAATTTAGTTTTTTTATTTTATTTTCAGAAATTTTTTTAAAAATTTCAGTTTACTTTTTTAGTATGTTATTTTAATTTCTATTTACATTTTATATTTGTGTTTTGCTTTGATTTTTAGTTGTGGGTCTTTACTAGACTTGTTAGTATTGTTTATTTTACTTTTTAGTATCTCTATTTTTAATTATCTAGTGATCTTATGAAGTTATGTGACGTTGATACTTAATTATTTTTTATTAAACTTTATGTTATTGTTCGATTTTTGTTTTATTGTATTATTATTTTATTTTTTTCTATTATGTTATATTATTTATTTAGTTTTTGTCAACCGCCATGATGGCTGAATTTTGGCAGCCGCCATCAGCCATGGACAGCACTGCTTAAAACTCAAAAGGCACTAAGATAATAGCACAATATCCACTTAAAAATCACAACACTAAGATAATGAAAAAAAATTGCTCACCTCCAATGTCAATTCATCACGTTTAACAAGGATCCTTACTGGATCTGTCATGAACTTATTTGTCATCTCCAGTATTTCATGAGGAAGGGTAGCAGAAATCAAGACCACCTACACATGAAGAATTCAATGATTAAGAGATCAGATACAAAAAAGTATACTTCATAATATCATCAGGCTATGGGAACTATAGCAGTATAGCACCGCACAGTATATCAAATAAATACTGACTAGATTGCACCACAAGGATTCCAGCAAGGGTGGTATGCCTACTGATCACCGAAGTAACTAGGACTAAGGATGCTGAGAGAAGCATTTAATACGGTTATAATTTTTTTTATATATATAGCATCCAGTAAGGTTATAATTTCTTTATACATAGCATCTGGTAAGGTGATAAACTAAACCTCAACCTCATAACTGAACTTTTAAGTAATTAGGCCATCATAAGTTCATATATAAAAAGTCTCCAAGAAATGTGAAACTAGATAAGAATCCCATCTAGCTATTTCATTTAAGAAAAGCAGATCACTCAAATGGTGAGTGTTGTTGCCTGCTTTTTGCAGTTCTATTGTTTGATCCAATCATAGCATCAACTTAAACTCTGAAGTCACTGATTTTTAAGTTCTAACTTTTCAAGAATTTTTTCTAATTACTAATATTCCTAGTAACCATAACCACATTAATCTCTCTCTTTCTAGATTTTGTTCATTGCCAGAGTTTCTTTTCTCCTCATGGTCACACATTTAGATGGTGTCAACCCACTTATAATTACCAAAACCATTCTTAACTACCTTCTCCCCATTCAGTAGTGAAATTTTTGTGATTTGGAATTCTGATTCGTTTCTGTTATTTTTTTATTATGTTCATTGCCACACCTTAAACTGCATTCGGTCAGTATCTGTACTTGCTAAATACTTAATTACTTACTTAACTATGCATCTCAGTTTTAAAAAGACATAACAATTCTGAATTGTAAAAATTTCATTCTGAATATATTAGAAGAGGTGCAGAGGTCAAGGGGGAGAGAACCTGAAGGTCTGGTGGGAGATATCTGTACACATCATAAATTTGATCTTTAAACCCTCTGCTCAACATTTCATCAGATTCATCCTGTCATCGAAAAGAAACATATAACATAGTTCTCAGCACAATCAGCATTAAACATTAGAGAATTTCTATCAAACAAATAGAAGTATAACGAACTCACCAGAACTAGTAACTTGATAGCTCTTGTGCGCAATGTTCTCCTTTTGATCATGTCACAAACCCGTCCTGGAGTTCCAGATACCACGTGAACTCCATACTCCAGCTTGCTCATATCTTCTCCCTCACTTTTACCACCAATGCATGCATGTGCTTGTATATTAATGAAGTCCCCAATTGCTAATATAACCTTTTCAGTCTGTGAAGCCAGTTCCCTTGTAGGAGACACTATTAAGGCTTGCACCCTGTACATAAATTTAAAATGGAAACCATAAGATAATAAATATAAAAAGTCTGCTTGAAGCAAGGAAAGATTGATATGAACAGAGCACAAATATGATATGGCCGGGGCACAGCAATTAGTATAATAGTACAACATGGAAAATCTTAAAATTATATGACATGCCATGGCTAAGGTACAATTGTACAATACAGACAATTAGTATCAAATTAACATAAAACCAAATATCTTAGCTTAAAGAGAGACTTAATGTTTTAAAATAAGCATGAGTCATTCTACGCATAATTAAATGCTAACATCTTTCTACTTATTGTGATAAGTCCATCTATGATGGTACAAAAATTCACAAACTTAAGTAAAAATTGTAGAACAAGGCTAGGAACATCCAAAAGTGTACACTGTCCATGAAATATCTGATAATGATGTGTGATTGACAAAAATTCACAAACTTAAATAAAACATCCAAAAGTGTACACTGTCCATGAAATATCTGATAATGATGTGTGATTGACAAAAACCACAGAAACAAGGCAACAATTTTGACAAGCTTGTGCTTCATGGGTTCGGAGTAGAATGACCAAGTATTAATAAGGGAATGGCCTTCCTACTAAATTTTCTATGGGATAGGAATATGCTCTTAGCTTCCCTTAAGGGCTTGACCCATGGTTGTACTGGATTATATTATTATGTGTTCAAATAACTTATAATCAAAATATTACTAAGAGCTTTTTAGAGAAAGCAATTTCTTGAAGATAGTTTCATACTAATAGGGCTGATTCTATCTTTGAAACAGTTTATAATCAAAATCTTAGCAAGAAAGTCCAAGGGCCTAACTGTGACGTACAAATGTTAGTTTATCTAGGCACTTAGGTTTAAAAAAGGAGAAGCTCAAGTTCAGCTGTTATAAGAAGCTACATATTTTAGCTTATAAAAAAGAGAAGTAATGTTAATAATTGTACCCAGACACGAGAGGTTCAGCCACGGCTCAATGGTAGAGTTGCACGGCACAACGATGGAGTTGCTTACCTTTAACCTAAAGGTAATGGTTTAAACCCTAGTAACAGTGTCTTATTTCAGTAATCATGCCACTAAGTAAAACCCCGTTCCTTTTAATTTTGAATAGTAATCAAACACACAACAATTTCTGATTTATCAAAAAAAAACTATACAACAAAAATCACAATTTTGAAACTTAAAGCAGCTAATATAAAAAAACAAAACGGTTTGCTCGAAAAAGGAACATACTCTCGAACGGAGGTATCAACGATCTGACAAACAGTGAGAGCAATCATGGAACTTTTTCCGGTACCGGACTGGGCCTGAGCGATGACGTCACGGCCCTGTATGATTGGCGTCACGGCCCGTTGCTGAATAGCAGAAGGTTTCTCAAAACCGTATTGGTAAATCCCTCGAAGAAGATCATCTTTTATTCCCATCTCTTCAAAGCTCCCTATCGCTTTTACTCCTTCCGTCGTCTCGAAATCCGCATCCTCCGCCTCTAACGCTGCCCTCCTCCGTTTCGCCATCAATGATTCTTTTTTTTTTTTTGGTTTGTTCGAATTTCGGGATTTTGTGCCCTATCCAAACAATGAGTGTCCTTATAGGCCCATAACATATTAGTCATCTTTTTATTGGATTTGGCCTTTAAAGAAAAGCCCAACCGTAACAAGTGGACTTGGGGAGTAGTGGTTTCTTTCATTCATTTTTTTCACCATTGTTAGTGTAAAAATTTATACACAATCAGTAAATTTTTATCATTCATTTATATTGTTTTTTAAATAATAATTAAACATAAATAATGTATAATATAATAATAATATGTAAAACTTATATACTATCAGTCAGTGTATACATTTTTTTCCTGTGTAGTTTTTAGAAACTTGGTAAGTAGAAATGATTTTCACCATTTCAAAGAGTGAAGCAATATGTTACTTCTCCTCTTTGTTATTTACTTGCATAGTTACATTGGGACATTTTGTCTTATTAACTAGTGTCACCTGAAACATTTTTCTTTCACTTTTTGCTAATCCTTTTTTCCAAAGTTCGCATGTCTTCTTTCAAATTTATTTTTCATTTGTTCAACAATAAAAGTAAATTATACGACCTTCCCTATGTTTTAATAAAATTATATATAACCCCTCTAATTTTTATAGATACATATACTTTCCTTTAATGTAACATATTAACTAAATATTAAAATGAATGAGTAAAATATTAAACTACTACAATTTACTTCAAACAAAGGAACTCTTATTTTCGTGGCACATGGATGCTTTCTCTTGCAAGCTTTTATAAGCAACAGTGAGAAGATGCTTAAGACAGATTAGGACAATATATATAAACTCTTATCTTCTATGTTTTTTTCATTGGGAGACATGTGTAACTCTAGCATCTGATATCGTTCAGTCGGTTGGACTTTCTGTTCCAACATTTTCAGTTCGCTACAAACATAGTATCAATCACTAGAAATTGAGCTTTAATTAGTCCAAGACATTAAATCCAATGTGAAAAAGCACCACTATTTGTGTATGTTGGGTAAGACTTATTTTTTAATATATCAAACACTCAAATTCCTCCCTTGGAAAACATACACCTCCCATATTAGTAACTGAATAATGAAAAATCTGAATTAAATCCCAATGAATTTTCCGATACTGAATTTTATCAATATGCTTTGGGTACCAATGCTGAATTTTATCAAGCTTATATATGCAACGACCATGCTATTAACTTTTTATTGTTCGATTGGTTCAACTTCATTTCTTAAGAACTTCATGTTTATCATTTAGATGAATTAAATGTTTTTGGTATTGTTTTCAAAATTTGACAAAATAAACGATTTGAAGAATTACAATAGATTTTGGTCCATGTATACATAACAATTGCAATAAAGGTAAATAAACAGTTAATGATTGCTTATTCATATAGAATATTCAATGACTTCATCCCCAGGATGAGGTTGGAGAGTTTTTATAAAGAATTATGTGAGTAATATATTCATTACAATTCTTTAGAGCATTTTATTAAACAAGTAATGAGAGGAGGTGGTTAGTGATATGTACATAACTTTATCATTTAACAACTAACTAATGATAGAGATGGTCAATGTAATATTCATATATAAATTAGGGGTGATTTATGTATGTGCTAAAAAGAGAAATAATTTATATAATTTCATAAAAATTGAGAGAATGTTTGTACTCAAGAATATAGGTAAACTAAATGTTGAGTAAACACTTATTTCCTTTGTATCAATTTTATGATCAGAATTTTTTTAAATATCAACTTAGTTTCCACATTTTTTTCTCAGTCACATGCATTGGTCCCTTAGTCAATTTGCATCCTTCATTGTTAACAAATGTGCCAATACGTCACATTATTAAGTGCACATGTGACATTTTATTTATTTTTCGAGGTGGATTTACGAATTTTCCAGTGAAACGACACAGTTTCACTTTGGAAAAGAATATATATCTTCTTCTTCCTTCCTTATCCACTAGGTCTGAATTTTTTTTATTTCAACTCAAGATTTCTATGCTGGTCCTATTATCTTTATTTTATCTTCTTTTCTGTCAATATTATTAATACTGTACTAGTCATCAAATCGATGTGGTATGGTATAGTAATATAGCAGTTCAATTGGTGGTTTACTAATTAAATCACATACTGGTGAAATTAGTTATACATATATAATATATTGACATTAATGTTGAAAAATAAATAAAAAACCAATTATTTTTTATTGATTAATTATTAGCATAATCAATAACCAGTTTGGGAAGCTTAAACAAATGCACTGATTTCTGACTCTAAAACTGAATGTATACAGGTTTTGCATGACATATCCATTATGTAAACAGATTAGGCATGAAATGATTAAACATTTATGTATGCCACTTGTTAGCACCACTTGTTAGGTATTTTAATTTTAAAGCATATTTCAATCATTCAATTATAATACAAAATTAAGACATGTTCAAGATTCACGCAAAAACAAATTCCATTTAACATAATTAGCAAGGTTCAACATAGTTACAAAATACTATGATATCACATGTTATGAATTGAGTATAACAATAACATATACTTTTTAGTTCAAGTGTACTCAATATCAAGAATAAATTTTGTAACCTTGTTAATAGACTTACCTTACTTATCCTTTGGTGATAGGTCAAGATTACCACTTGTTTGATGAAAATCTTGGTGATATGATCAATGTTGTGTATTTGACATTCAAAGTGCCCTACTCCCCCTTTCATTGTTCTTCCCTTTATCTTCTCCCTCTTTATTACTTAGAGAAGTACTCTTGGTAGGTAGCATAATATGGAAGCTTATTTAACAACCCTTCTCAACAACTTTTCTCCTTAATAACCTTGATCTACTCACCAACCTTGTACCTAGAACATCTTTTGTTGATTTTTCCCTTGATGCTCAAATGTCCTTTGGCACACCCACAAACACAAATCACTTGTCTATTTCGGGTACCCAAGTTATTTTGGGTCCCTTCTTATTAGTAACTAAGGGATCTCGACCCTTCTTTACCCAAATAGATTTGCCACTTGGTACACCAAATTTTCTAATAAAGCATGTAGTGCATGTGTGACCATGTGTACCACAATAGAAACAAGTAGGCATGTTATTATTTGACTTCTTATGCATATTAAATACTAGATTTATATATGGTCTTTTCTTATGTTCAAGTTTATATCCAATTCCAGATCGGTTACCAACGTTTCTTGTATTAGCAAGCAATGTGTTAAGGTTTTCTTGACTATATGTGAGCTTTGAAAGTTTTTTTTTCAAAATAGAATTTTCAGCATTTAAATCCTCACAAGTATCACATATAGTAGGTTGACATAATTTAGAAGTAGAGCAATCACATGAGGCACATGCATAGATAAGATCAAGAGTTTCATTTTCAAGTTTAAGCTCATCTAATTCCTTTT
>NC_032027.1:3846872-3867657 GCF_001865875.1 Lupinus angustifolius
TTCTATCTATATTTATTTTAACAATTTTCTTTAGCTCCTCATGCATTTCGACATAAGCTGCATATAATTTCTCATATGGAGGAGAGTCATTAGAGCATGATGAAGTATATGAATGTACCTCAATAGAATCATCTTCATCACTAGATGTGCACTTCTCATGTACTTGTGCCATAAGGCATACTTTTGTATTCTTCTCCTTATCGGATGAGCTTGAAGTTGAATCTTTCTCGGAATCGTCCCAAACAATGTATGCTCCTTTTGAATTGGACATCGAGAGTTTCTCTTCTTGTTATCGACTTTCTTGAGGTAGCTCGGACAGTGATGCTTCACGTGGCCTGATTTTCCACACTAATAGCAAGTGAAGCCTTCTTTGGAAATCTTTCTTTTCTTGGTCTAGTTCTTGTCTTCTTTCTTGAGATTCTTGATCCCTCCTTTCTTCTTGAGATACTTCTTTAATTTTTCAAATAGGAGAGTCAAGTCTTCACCGGAATCAGAATCTGAACTGGACTCCTCAATTTCTTGATTTTCTTGAAATCTTGTAGCCTTGAGTGCGATTCCATTCTTGTCCGACTCTTCATTCAGTGTCAAGCGTCCTAACTCCATTTCATGTTCTTGGAGTTTCCCAGACAAATTAGCTAATGGCATGTTGTCTAAGTTCTTTGATTCCATTATCGCGGTTACCTTTGGTTGCCATCTCCTGTAAAGACACCTCAAAACCTTGTTAGACAAATCACCATTAGTAAAAGTTTTATCAAGGGCAATCAAATGATTTACAACTTGAGTAAAAAGTTTTTGCATATTACATACAGATTCATTAGGAAGCATGCGAAATAACTCGTACTCATGCGTAAGCACATTTAGTCTAGCGCGCTTAACTTCAATCGTGCCTTCGTGGGTAACTTGCAAAGTAGCCGATATTTCTTTTGCATTAAGGCATTGTGAGACTCTAAAGAATTCGTCATAAGATAAGGCCGAAGTAATGATGTTCTTGGCCTTAAAGTCATGTTGGACCTTTCTTTTCTCAGTATCCGTCCATAGGCCTTTAGGCTTTTCTTTAGGCTCGCCATCCACCATATGAAGTGGAATGTCTGGTCCATTGACAACAGACTCCCAAATGTATGTGTCAATTGCCTCGATATAGATTCTCATATGAACCTTCCAATAGGCATAACCATCACCACTGAATATGGGAGGGCGGTTAATGGATGCGACATCACCACCAAAGGGGTTGGTGGAACCTATTTAATTCCCTTAGGATCACGCGTATGCGGTTGAGCTAGCACGTCGTACTAGCTCTGATACCACTTGTTAGGTATCAATGGTCTAGACACACCTAGAGGGGGGGGGGGGTTGAATAGGTGTAACTGTTATCAATTACAGCATCTCGCACCAAAACTCATTTATGGAAAACAACCTAGGTAATCGATTAACCAGTGGGCTTAATCGATTAACACGAAACATAAACAAAATTACCAGATCAGCTTATTGCATAGTTATTTACCAACAAACAAGCATAGATTCAACATATATTTTTATGCAATATTGACAAGGATATAACAAATTATCAGTATGCAAAATATCAGCTTCAAACACGAATTAAAACACTTTGAATTATAAAAGAGATTGAGAGAGAACAACTTCCACAAATGGATTTTTATCCTGGTTCCTTTGAGGGTCCACTTGCAAACTACATCCAGGCCTCCCCTTCTTCTTGGGAGATTTTCCTCTTCACTAAATTGAAAACCTTATATTGTTACATACACCAATTCAATTACAAGATTCGAACGCTCCTTTCTTGGAACCCAAAGAACTTCGTCACCCTTGGTTTGACCTTTCCTAAAACCGCCTCCCAAGAAAACATTTCTTACCGCGATTCGGTCCCAGCCAAGGTATCATCCTTTACCCCGAGACCTCCAAGTCTTTGTGAAGAACATCTTACCTAACCGCAACTAGGATTTTCCTAATCTTTGAATTACGACGCTTTGAGTTATGAAAGAGTACTTAATAATAAGATTTTACAACAATGAAAACTCAAAGATTAACCCACACTCAAGTAACACAAGCCATTATGAATGTATGCGAGTTAATACAAAATACAGATAACGCTGAATCTTTCTCAAAATTCTCTAAACAGAATGCATGAACATGCAAGAAAGAATGAATGAGATTAAACATATTAAAACCACATGCAATACATCATGAACAATATAAACCAAGCATGTTAATATCTCTTTCTCACACATGCATCTCTCCTAACTATATGATCTCTAATAGTTTCTAACAATGATATGCAATGTTGCACGTTTCTCTAGTTTACCAAAATTTATACAAAACGAATTTGGCTCTGCAAACTGTTTTCAGTTATGCAGTTAAAACAGAAAACAATTAAAACATAAAACAAACACGTTAATCGATTAAGACTCCACGTTAATCGATTAACCATCATATATCAATACATGGTAAACTACTTATATATTATGCTTGAGTCCTATACATGTTTTAGCAATTATATTATGCCTAATATGCACATATAACATGTATGATTAATGCATGAACATATAATAAACTAGATGATATGCCTCATGAATATGATGTCAATATTAATGGCTTGTGAGACTTGCATCTAGGTTTACCTCACCTATACTCACTAACTAAGGCACACATCCCAGACTAAACTACTTAGAAGTTTATCTCTATTTATATAACCTAGTCTAGATATGACCATTGAGTTCTAGGCATGTTGGTTGTTGAGACATCTTCAAGCTTTTACTAACTCCTTGTCTTCATCAAAACAATGGCAAAATATTACTAGTGCAATTCTTGACACTTTGCACTTTCACTTCTTTCATTCATGAAGACAGGTGACAAGTTCCTAGCCAATCTTGCTTTGGTTTTAACCTCTTCTGTGTCACTGGAGCTTGGCTGATATAGTGGCTTCAGAGTTTGTGCAGTCTTGATGGTTGGTATCTACCTGCTTTTCAAGGAAAGACCCACTTGGGCATTGCTATTATTAGAAGATTCATACAATTTTGCCAAAGTGAAAGCCTTCCTCACTGTTGGGGTTGGAACATCATCACCATCATCTGAATATCATTCCTCAAATCCCCAAGAAGCAACTCAATGTGTAAGCTGCAGAAAGGTCCAGTCTGGTGATAATTGCATCACCTCATGATACTCCCTAATGGTCCCTTTCTGCCTCATCTTCATTAGTTCTTCCATATGATCATCACAAACCTCACCAAATCTCTCCATCAACACCTTCACATACTCTCCCCACCCAGGCAGACTGTTCCATAAATATTTGCCGTATGTATGGTGCCATTTCAATGATTTTCCCTCAAAGTGCATAATTGCCAATTTGACCATTACCTCCTCCAGTGTATCATCAATAAAGAAAAAAGTTTCACACTAATACACCCACTCCTTGCCATTGTCACCATTGAATTTCGGGAAGTCAATTCTTGATAACCTCGTATTGCCAGACTATTGACAAGATTTGTCTTGTTTGAACCCCCGATCTCCATGGTTAGTTCTACTCTTCCAAGAAGATCATTCTTCATCACCATGCTTCTGCCACAACTCCTTAATGGATATCTTTACTGATTCTCCCAGTGTTCTTTGTAACAACCCCACAAGTTCTGCCAATTTCAGCTCCAACCTCTCAGAAATACAATTCTCCACCCTTTCCTCTATCTCTCTAGCTGCAGCCTGCATCCTCGTCGCCTCAGCCATGATACCTTCCCCGGAAATTTTTTGGCACTAAATACCAATTGATATAGTTGTTTATGAACTTAGGAATTCTAGCAAGAACTCGAAAATTAAAAGGAAATAAGGAGTAGAGATTGAAGAATAAATCTGAACATCTTATTAAAAATCAATGTGAATGAATGAAAAGATTACAAGAATAATTATTTCTGAAAAATTGAGATATCTAGGTAACTTGTACTACAAGTTACTTATACAAGTTCCTTCTTAGTAACTAACTTTTCCACCAAAACTAACTGATAGAATACCTTTTGAGAGGACTCTGAATTTGATTGTTGATCGCTCTTGGATGTAAGCCTTTTGATGAGATAATGGTATTGGTAATTTGAAATTTTGTTTTGGGCTTTTCTTGATTGTAATTTTAGCCGTGTGTTGGATTTGGCGGATGTGTATTGGTTTGGTGATTGGAAGGGAGTTTGGTTGTGGCATATGAGTTGGGAATGTAGAAGGCGATTTATTGTGTAAGGAATGTTATTTGGCCGATAGTTATGGTTGATGGAATGAATTTGTAGATGATGAATTCGGTTAGGTGGTTGTAGGGATTTTGGCCGTGGGGTATAGGTTTTTATGTGAGGATAAAAGAACTTGGAGAAGGTAGAAGGGTGAAGGCGCACAAGCTTGATTGCTTGATAAGCCTAATGATTTTCGCCACAAGGGATAAGAACCTTGATAAGAAATGATCTTGGTTCAACCAAGAAACTAGGAGAATTCTCAACTAGCAAGGAAAGATTATCCAAGGTAAAATCTGAAGTGTCTATTTCCGTAGCCAAAGCTAGTTCAAATAGGAATGGAATTTGGCTAAGCCTCATTCCATACATGTAAGAGGCAAGTAAATTACATTGATGACTTTCCTAATCTAATTCCCCCATGTCCTTTTTTGTATTTAAGGCTTAATTTGAAATTTGAACATACATCTAGTAAGCCTTATTCTTCACGTGTAAAAAGAGAAGATAAATGATATTGATGACTTCCTTATTCTAATTCTCATGTGTTCTTTTCGGTTGAAGTAGGCTTTTGAATTGGAGAGTTGAACCTTCTTAGAGTTGGTGTCCAGGTTCAGAATTGGGAGGCTTGGAATGAAACAAGGAAACAATTAATTTGTCTTCATATATTCCCATATCTCGTGTGATTCCATTGATGAATTCAGCGCACACATGCTATTATGAATAAGGAAGGTATTTATGGTTGCCAATCTGAGTTGAATACTTTAGGAAAGTTTTGCCATGCTCCTTAATTGTCATTCACACGCCTATTCCATGAGTTTGAAATGAATCTATATTTGGTAAGTTTTGAGACTTGCCATTATCTTCATGATTTGTGAATCTTGATTGCCTTGGCCGAATTCCCACATGTGGGAATCTTGATTTAGAATGTTTTGAATCTTGCCATTATATTCATGATTTGGAGCATAATTGAAATCTGATTTGGTCCAAGTATGGAAAGAAAATAATTCCTTCACACTTTGTAGTCCACACCTTCTTTATGTAAGGAGATAATCTCCAAGAGTTAATGCACTTGAATTCACACCCCTTTCACGAAATCAATCATCCAAAACTTGTAGTTCAAGCCCCTTTCAAGAAAGGAAAGGCAATCATGTCTCTTCTAATCATATGCTTTGTACCTGGAATACACAAGTCTTAATGCCATTTATTACAACTACCACGTTGGCTACTTAAAGCCTAAAAGGAAATTATTAATTGTTCTATGGAATAAGGAAATAAAATAACTCCTAGACTACATGTGGAGATGATGATCTCCACTTTATTAATTAGAACTCCCACATGCCTCATGTAGTCCCTCATTGGCCGTGGCCAACTTGGGTGACTTCTATGAAAATGATGCAATGTATGGGCTTGACTTCCTTGCTGGGCTTTGTTGATTCAACCACTTCTCCCACTAATTGGTTGAGAGCTTGGTGTGCCTTCTTAGTCTTGGATCGGGTCATGGGCCTTCCTAGCCCAATTAGCTCTTCCTCATTGATGGGCCTTGGTAGATTCATATCATCCCCTCCTTCTTGGAGTGAATTCAACCTCAATTCAATGTCTTCATCACCTATATCAAAAAGAGAAAGGCCAGCAACATTAAATGTGGCACTAATATTCACATAATCACCTGACAGATCCAATTTGTAGGCATTGTTGTTGATTCTCCCTAGCACATGAAATGGGCCATCTTCCCTAGCTTGGAGTTTGGATTTCCTGTGGGCCGAAAAACTTTCTTTCCTCATGTAAACCTAGACCAGGTCTATGGATTCAAAGATCACCTCCCTTCGCCCCTTATTGGCCTATCACATGGTCCACACAGAAAGAATATTTCTCAATATTAGCATACAGTTTTTCCTTTCTTAACACAAGTAAGAAATGTCTAATATGTTTATAGTGTTCCTTTATATCTTTACTGTATATTAATATGTCATTAAAATACATTACCATAAACTTTCCCAAAAACTCTTTTAAAACATGGTTCATTAACCTCATAAATGTGTTGGGTGCATTAGTTAACCCAAAAGGCATAACTAACTACTCATACAACCCAAATTTAGTTTTAAAAGTAGTTTTCCATTCATCCCCTTCCCTTATGCGAATCTGATGATATCCACTTTTTAAATCAATTTTAGTAAATATACAGGCACCATACAGTTCATCAAGTAAATCATTTAACCTAGGGATAGGATGACAGTACTTTACCATTATATTGGTAATTGCCCTATAATCGGTACACATTCTCCAAGACCCATCCTTTTTGGGCTCAATGATTACAGGAATAGAGCAAGGACTCATGCTTTCCTTAACCCAACCCTTGTGCATCAACTCCTCCACTTGCCTTTGAATTTCTTTAGTATCATGAGGATTGCTCCAATAGGCGGGCCTATTGGGCAATTATGCTCTGGGAATGAGATCAATATGATGCTCAATTCCCCTTAAAAGTGGGAGGCCACATGGGACCTCTTGAGGAAATACATCATCAAATTCCTGGATAAAACTTTTTACAGAATCAGGTACAACAATATTAGAGTTGGTACTTAAACATAATTGTTGATCAATGAGTAGGTAAAGGGGTTGCTTAGATATTAAATCACCCTTTACTTCCCCTTTGGAAGCCATCAAACTTTTTCTTTTTTCATTCTTTTTCTTTTTCTCATCATTTTTTTCATTTTTTCATTTTCACTTTTTTTTGTATGGATCGTTTCTTTCTTTTTCTTCTTTTTTTCTCGATCCATTTTTTCTTTCAATTTTCTTTGATCTTCACCAACTTGTCTTGGAGACGAGGGTGATAATACAATCTTTTTGTTACAATGCATAAATGTATATTTGTTGGAGAAGCCATCATGAATGACTTTCCTATCATATTGCCAAGGCCTGCCAAACAACATATGGCTGGCCTTCATCATCATTATGTCATATAGTACAGAATCTACATACTTCCCTATAGAGAGGGGATCCTTAGTTTGCTGATTTACCACCATATCTCTAACCTCACTAAACCATTGTAGTCGGTAAGGGGTTGGGTGGGTCATTGTCACAAGGCTGAGTTTAGAAACCAACCTAGTGCTCACCATATTGGCACAACTACCACCATCAATAATTAGGGAACAAAAATTCCCTGCCACCAAACATCTAGTGTTGAAGATGTTATCCCGTTGACTTTCCTCATCCTCCCTAACTTGGCTTCCTAAGAGCCTCTGCACCATGAGAAGATCTCCTTCTGGAACAGCAGCATCCTCATCACTCTCCTCTGAACTTGAAGCCTCTGATTGAGACTCCACCACTCCATTCTTCACCACCATGGTCCTCCTGGTTGGGCATTATGATGCTATGTGGCCATGCCCCATACATTTGAAACATTTAACCTTCCTACTCCTAGTGGTGTTTTCCATGGGCTTCTTCCCTTGGGAAGAGCATACGACCTCCTTTGGAATGAGCCTCTCCTTCTTAGACTTGTCCTTCCACCCTAAAGATTGTTATTTTGGGGTGAATGAGTATTTAGATTTCCTCATCCGCAGTTGTTGCTCCACCTTTATTGCTTGTTGGACCAGATCTTCTAGCTCTACATAAGGTTGTAACTCCACTACATCCTGAATCTCTATGTTGAGTCCATGAAGAAACTGTGCCATAGTCTCTTCATGGTCCTCATGATGGTTGGATCTCAGAAGAGCCAACTCCATCTTCTTGTAGTACTCATCCACTAATTTGTTTCCTTGGGTCAACCTTTGAAGTTTGTTATGGATATCCCTGTGATAAGATGCCGGAACAAACCTCTTTCTCATCATAATCTTCATCTCATCCCAAGACTCTACTGGTTCAGCATCACACCTTTTTTTCCTTCCGAAATTGGTCCCACCACACCATGGCATACTCCTTGAATTTCAAGGCTACCACCTTGACCTTTTTCTCCTCGAAATAATTATGGCAGTCAAAAACTTACTCCATTTTCAATTCCCACTCTAGATAGGCCTCAGGATTATTCATCCATATAAAGGTAGTAATTTAATCTTGACCCCATCCATTCGGTAATCCATCCTCCTCTCCCCATGGCCACCATCATCATTCCTCATTTCCCTCCACCTCCTTCTCCTTTCTGGTTCAGAATTACTCGAACCACTATTATGTTGCCTTTGATTTTACCCACATCTCCTCTAATTGTTGTTGGAGTACTCAGAATTGTGCACTAATTTCATCAATTGCTTGCATATAGGACGTGATCCTGGGGAACTTGGTTTCATCTCTTGTAGGACTAGACATTTCCTCACTTTTCTCTTGACTCTTTTCTCTCAATGTGTTTATTTTGTATCATTCTCTCACTTTCTCTCGATTTCTCCTTGGGTTCTTCATAAAATCAAGTTAACCAAGAGTTGTTTTCAATATGGGGAACTCACAAACTTAACAAGCAGAGCATAATTTGGTAATTTCTCCTTTCCCTAAGCCTTTTGATGAGATAATGGTATTGGTAATTTGAAATTTTGTTTTGGGCTTTTCTTGATTGTAATTTTAGCCGTGTGTTGGATTTGGTGGATGTGTATTGGTTTGGTGATTGGAAGGGAGTTTGGTTGTGGCATATGAGTTGGGAATGTAGCAGGCGATTTATTGTGTAAGGAATGTTATTTGGCCGAGAGTTATGGTTGATGGAATGGATTTGTAGATGATGAATTCGGTTAGGTGGTTGTAGGGATTTTGGTCGTGGGGTATAGGTTTTTATGTGAGGATAAAAGAACTTGGAGAAGGTAGAAGGGTGAAGGCGCCACAAGCTTGATTGCTTGATAAGCCTAATGATTTTCGCCACAAGGGATAAGAACCTTGATAAGAAATGATCTTGGTTCAACCAAGAAACTAGGAGAATTCTCAACTAGCAAGGAAAGATCATCCAAGGTAAAATCTGAAGTGTCTATTTCTATAGCCAAAGCTAGTTCAAATAGGAAGGGAATTCAGCTAAGCCTCATTCCATACGTGCAAGAGGAGAGTAAATTACATTGATGACTTTCCTAATCTAATTCCCCCATGTGCTTTTTGTGTTTAAGGCTTAATTTGAAATTTTGAACATGCATCTAGCAAGCCTTATTCTTCATGTGTAAAAAGAGAAGATAAATGATATTGATGACTTCTTTATTCTATTTCGCATGTGCTCTTTTCGGTCGAAGTAGGCTTTTGAATTTGAAAGTTGAACCTTCTTAGAGTTGGTGTCCAGGTTCAGAATTGGGAGGCTTGGAATGAAACATGGAAACAATAAATTTGTCTTCCTGTCTTCCCATATCTTGTGTGATTCCATTGATGAATTCGGCATACACATGCTAATTATGAATAAGGAAGGTATTGATGGTTGCCAATCTGAGTTGAATACTTTAGGAAAGTTTTGCCATGCTCCTTAATTGTCATTCACACGCCTATGCCATGAGTTTGTAATGAATCTCTATTTGGTAAGTTTTGAGACTTGCCATTATCTTCATGATTTGTGAATCTTGATTGCCTTGGCCGAATTCCCACTTGTGGGAATCTTGATTTGGAATGTTTTGAATCTTGCCATTATATTCATGATTTTGAGCATAATTGAAATCTGATTTGGTCCAAGTATGGAAAGAAAATAATACCTTCGCACTTTGTAGTCCACACCTTCTTTATGCAAGGAGATAATCTCCAAGAGTTAATGCACTTGAATTCATGCCCCTTTCAAGAAATCAATCCCCCAAACCTTGAAGTTCAAGCCTCTTTCAAGAAAGGAAAAGCAATCATGTCTCTTCTAATCATATGCTTTGTACCTGGATTATACAAGTCTTAATGCCATTTATTTCAACTACCACATTGGCTACTTAAAGCCTAAAAGGAAATTATTAATTGTTCTTTGGAATAAGGAAATAAAATAACTCCTAGACTACATATGGAGATGATGATCTCCACGTATTAATTAGAACTCCCACACGTCTCATGTAGTCCCTCCTTGGCCGTGGCCAACTTGTGTGACTTCTATGAAAATGATGCAATGTATGGGCTTGACTTCCTTACTGGGCTTTGTTGATTTAGTCACTTCTCCCACTAACTGGTTGAGAGCTTGGTGTGCCTTTTCAGACTTGGATCAGGTCATTGGCCCTCCTAGCCCAATTAGCTCTTTCTCGTTGATGGGCCTTGGTAGGTTCATATCACTAACTAGTAACTAACTACTTTCCAATTACAGAAATACCCTTAACATCCTCATCCACCATCAACATAGATCCGAAAATGGCAACTACTAGTTCAAAAAATGCCATATTCCAAGCATGCAAATGAATTCCAACACACCTAATCCAAAAAGTCCGGTAATCAACCAAGTCTTCCTCAGTCCAAGGATGTAAAGATGTGAGCAAGTTGTTAAGACACTTTGAAGCTTCTTGAATCAAGACTTTAATATCTTCCCCTTCCACCGGCGAGAGAAGGACAAGGTTTCTGCCCATTTGGTGAGATTGAATATTATGAACACCTTCAGACAATAGAGCTTTCGAAACTTGGCTAACCTTTTCATGATCAATGGTTCTCCCGACAATGCAACTGGATAACCATTCAATATCCTTATCTTCGACACTGAAAATCAAGTTATATTTGGTAGCCGTTGATGAAGGTTGAAGTTGATGGTCACAAGATTCTTCATATTGTCCCTTCTCAATGGTCATATCGGTTTCAACACCTCAGAGTACCTGGGCGCAAGTTCTTGAATATCTAAGGTTATGCCTACAACCATTCTTCAACTTATCTGGTTCTGAGTGTCTAGCCTCCTTGTTAAAATTGTCTCCATTATACCTTGGTATATTTTTTATTGCCAATCCAAGTCTTATCCAACCTTTGTTCTAACTCTTTCTCATCTTGTACTTTGTCAAACCTGATGAAAGCGAACTTCTAGAAATTCTTGTTCCTTTTAGAAGGAATGAACACATCTTTGACTCTCCCATATGCATGGAATAATCTCCAAAGAAGTTTAATGGTAAAATCTTCAGGCAAATTCGTCACATAGTAACTACTGAAATTGATTCCTACTCTCCTATGGTCTCTCTGTCTTCTCCCTTTCTCTAAAATTTTGCCCGAAGTAGACCCAATCTCCTTTGAATACCCTGCAACAACTCTCCATTGTAGGGGATGATGGATGGGGGTGCACTCTCTGGGCAAGGTTCTCTCACTGTGTTTGGTTTGGTTTGGTGTAGGTTCGGTGCTTGTGGACTCTCTCATGGTGGGCTGTCTGGTTTGGGAATTTCCAAGGTTCTCTCTGAGGTTCTCTCCGGTGGTCTCTCAAGGGTACTCTCATTGTTTACAAACCGACAAAAAACGAACGCAAGTTCTTGTGTGTCTAACTGTTGTTTTCACGTAGCTTTATAATGAGTATAAGTCTAATCACCAAATTCAAGTTACATGTTAGGTTTAACTAATTAAATTAGGTGGTGAGACTAGATATGCTATATAATTAATAATTATATATAAGGATGTCTTAATATGAGAAAAATCATTTCTTAGTTTGATTATGTTAGTATTGTGTACCCCAAAAATTGAAACCATCATTTTTTCAATTTTGTGTTTCACTCCGTTTCTTCGTTGTGTTATAAAAATAAATGTGTGGATTGAATATAAAAATTACTTTATTATGTGCTAAATCCTATTACCTGCATAATTTTGGCCCCTCTTCTTATTGTTAGAATCTCATGAAAGAATAGAAGAAGGAAGAGTTTGTTTTATGTATATTGATTCAGCAAAAGACATATCTTTAACAAAGAAGAACTTTCTACTTATAGAAAGTACACAGTAACAAAAAATAGAATTTCAAAACTTCCTTAACTAAAATAGTAAGTTTCAAAAAACTTAACCAAATCATTCACTAATGCATCTAACTAACTTCTAATACTTTTAGATTACATTTATTTCTAATATTCCCCCTTAAGCCAAATGTATGCTTGATACAACTCCTATCTTCTTCCTTAGATCCTGAAATCTATCACCTTTCAATGCCTTTGTAAAGACATCAACCAGCTACACCTCTGTCTTGTAGTAGGCTACTTCAAGTCTTCCATTGCTTACTAAGTCTCTAAGGTAGTTAAATCTTACCTCTATGTGCTTGCTTCTACTATGACTCACTGGATTTTTGGCCAAGCTGATTGCATAAATGTTGTCAATCTTCAGTTGCATTGGAGTATTGACATCAACCTTCATTTCTCTCATCAATTCTTCAATCCATACTTCCTAACATGCAACATAACTACCCAATATGTATTTGGCTTCACAACTGGATAATGCAATGAGTGGTTGCTTTTTAGAACACCAAGATTGGAGCATCATTCAACAAAAACAAGTACCCTGATTTGCTTTTTCTTTCAACCAAGTCACCACAGTAATCCGAGTCTACAAAACCCAACCATTTCCAATTCTATTTCTTACCTCTTGACTGGAAACAATATTCCATAGTCACTTGTTCCTTGCACATATCTTAACAATCTTTTAACAACTGACATATGGGATTTCTTAGGATTGCACATGAACCTGCTTACAAGTCCAACTCCATAGGACAAGTCTGGTATGTTGTTGCATAGAAACCTCAGGGATCCTACCATGTGCTTGTATAGAGTCTCATTCACTGCCTCACCCTCTTCATCTTTTGTGACTTTCAATTGAGTTTCAACTGGATTGAGTGCTGGATTGCAGGAATTCATGTTGAATCTCTTCAACAAGTCTTTTGCATATTTCTTCTGATGCTTTAGTATCCCAGCAGAGGTGTAGGTGAATTCCAACCCAAGGAAATAACTTAGTTTTCCCAAGTCTGTCATTTTGAATTCAACTTCCATAACTCTTTTAAACTCTTCAATCTCTTTTGAATTGGAGCCTGTAATGAGTAAGTCTTGAACTTCAGTTTGAAAAGGAATAAGTCAATCCTTTTATTCCAAGCTCTTGGAGCTTGGTTCAAGCCATTTAATGTCTTTCTTAGCTTATAAACTTGATGTTCTTTCCCTTTGACAATGAATCCAGGAGGTTGTTGAACATACACTTCTTCTTCCAATGGACCATGAAGAAAGGCTGATTTTACATCAAGTTGGAATAATTCCCAATTTCTTGCACACGTAATCCCTAATACCAGTCTTATTGTTTCAATTCTAGCCACTGAAGCAAATACTTTTGTGTAGTCCAACCCTTTTCTTTGCAGAAACCCCTTAGCTACCAGCCTTGCTTTATACTTGGATATGGATCCATCAGGGTTGAGTTTTTGCTTGAATACCCACTTTACTTCATTATCAAGATCATGCATGATTCTTCTCAAGCTGGTTGTCTTACTTTCCCAATTACATTTCTCATTCTCTAATACAACAACATCTCTGCTGATATGAACTCTGTCTTTGATATGATCATAGAGTTTATAAGCTCTAGTAGGATGGTATCCAATGAATACCATTTCCCCACTCTTTTCTTGAAGCTTGGTTCTCCTTTAGTTAGGAACATGTTTGAATACAAGTGAGCTAAACACCTTGAAATGACTCAACATAGGTTTCTGTCTAGTCCAAATTTCCATTGGAACTTTCCCTTCAAGCTTCTTTGTTGGACATTTATTCAAGATGTATGTTGAGGTTGCAATTGCATCACCCTAGAATCTTTGTGGCATGCCTTTCTCCTTGATCAAACCCCTAGCCATATCCATAATTTTCATATTTCTTCTATATGCTAATCCATTATGTTGAGGTGTGTATGGAGTAGTGATTTCATGTCTAATGCCATTTTTTTGACAATATGTTGTGAAAGCATTTGATGTGAATTTACCCACACCATCTGTTTTGAGGATCTTCAACATCTTTCCACTTTCCCTCTCAACTAATGCCTTGAATTCTAGGAATACTTCATAGGCTTGACTCTTTCGTTTTAGCATATATAGCCAAATCATCCTACTGAATTCATCAACAAAGGTAATAAAGTACTTGTTTCCAACAAGTGGTGGCTCTTTAAATGGACCACAAATATCTGAATGCACCACTCCTAAGATTCATTTTGCCCTAATGCTCAAATGAGACTTGAAGGGTCTTCTGGATTGCTTGCCAACCAAGCAAACCTCACACATTTTCTTAGGTAGTGTAGTTATAGGAATTCCAAGTACTATATTAGCTAAACCAAGTTGGTGCAAGTTCTTGAAGTTCAAGTGTCCATACTTGCAATGCTAGAGCCAACTTTCTTTAGTGGAATCCATAGCATCAAGGTATTGAACTTCAACAGCTCTAATGTTAACTTGGAATGTCCTATTCTTAGTCAATTTACTTCTCAGAATGAGTCTCTTCTCAGCATCAAACAACTCACACCGGCCATTCTTCATTATTGCTGTGAAGCCCTTTTGCACCAACTGACCAATGCTCAATAGATTGTATTTCAGTCCAGGAATGAATAGAACATCAGAGATCAATGCACTTGAGCCATTCTTCCTTAGGATCACAACATCTTCAGTTTCATCCACCTTCAAAGTGCTATCATCTGCCAACTTCACATTGTTTTTCTTGTTAGGGTCAAAATCTGCAAGCCACTCCTTGTGGCTAGTCATATGATTTGAGCATCCCGAGTCAAGATACCAAGACTCATAACTATGTTCAGCAGAGTTTGTGACCATGAGAGTCAGTGGTTCTTCTTCAAGTTCTTCTTGTACTGTGTAGGCTTCTTTCTCATTATGGTTCTTCTTGCCTTTTTCACTAAAGCACTCATAAGAGTAGTGTCCATTCTTGTGGCATTTGAAACACTCAATATTCATTTTGTCATACTTCTTTTGTTTCAAGTTCCTTCTTGGACTTCCTCTTCTAACTGAAGATTCAGACCAATCAAGATCCCATTTGCTCTTCTTTCCCTTCCACCTTCTATTTTTCTGACTGTGTTCATCTCTGAAGTTGGTTTCCTTTTCTGACTGCGTTCATCTCTAACTGTGTAGGCTTCTTTCTCATTATGGTTCTTCTTGCCTTTTTCACTAAAGCACTCATAAGAGTAGTGTCCATTCTTGTGGCATTTGAAACACTAAATATTCCTTTTGTCATGCTTCTTTTGTTTCAAGTTCCTTCTTGGACTTCCTCTTCTAACTGAAGATTCAGACCAACCAAGATCCCATTTGCTCTTCTTTCCCTTCCACCTTCTATTTTTCTGATTGTGTTCATCTCTGAAGTTGGTTTCCTTTAAGGCTTGTTCAGGATTCTCGATTGGATTCCTTTCAAGCAACCTCATTTCATGAGCTTCTAAAGAACTCTAAAGCTCCTCAATCTTCATTCTAGAGACATCTTTAGATTCTTCTATGGCTACAACAATGTATTCAAACTTTTGTGGTAAGGACCTATGATCTTTTCAATGATCATGAGATATGTCACCACTTCTCCATAGCCTTTCATCTGGTTGGTTATTGTAAGTACCTTTGTAAAGTAATCCTCAACCTTGTCATTCTCTTCCATTTGAATTAGTTCACATTGCTTTGTAAGGGTCTGAAGTTTTACCTTTTTGATCTTGTCTCTACCAGAGTGGCCTCGAATCAATATGTCGCATGCCTCCTTTGTAGTGGTTGCATTTTGGATTTTTTCAAAATGTATATCATCAACACATTGATGCAATAGGAATAATGCTTTGTTGTCCTTCTTCTTGGCCTCTTTGAACATAGTCCTCTGAATTTCAGTAGCTTCAAGACTAGGTAAAAGTAGGCCATCTTCAATAGCATCACTCACTTCTTGAAAGTTGAACAACACTTCCATTTGTTTGCTCCATCTATCCCAATTCTTATCTGTCAACACATGAGGACTCATTGATGGCAGATTCCCTCCATTTCCAACCATTTTGAACCGAATCTTGCTTTTCTACTCCTTAGTTCTTATGTGCAACCTTCACTCCTCTTGCAACAAAACCAACCTAATTCACACACAGTGAATTTTCGAGTTACACTCTACACACAATAGCATATCTTGTGAGGTGATTGATTTTTGAAGTGTGATTCCCAGGTCCTTGGATTTGGAATGTGCTCTAGATACAAATTGTTAGAATCTAAGCAAAGAATAGAAGAAGGAAGAGTTTGTTTTATGTATATTGATTCAGCAAAAGACATATCTTTAATAAAGAGGAACTTTCTACTTATAGAAAGTACACAATAACAGAAAACATAATTTCTAAACGTCTCTAACTAAAATAGTAAGTTTCAACAAACTTAACCAAATTATTCACTAATGCATCTAATTAACTTCTGATACATTTGGATTACATTTATTTCTAACACTTATTGCCTTTTGAAAAAGTGTTGTCACTTGTGAAAGAAATATTTTTGACTAACCAATCTCGTGCTTGTTGATTTATGCTCTCCATACCCTCTTATCGTATAACTTGTGAGATTAAATTATGTGGCATAGAGTCGTAGACTAGAAGGTTTCCCATGTGAATATTGTCTAATTTTTAGACTATTTTTTATGGTGCATCCTTATTGTCAATTATTCATGATCTGCTACAAGTGCAAGTTTTTGGTTTCCAGAATTTTTGGCACTACCAAGGATATTCTCTCACCCTATGAGTAAAGAATAATGCCACTAAATAAATGTCTTTCCCAGAAATCGAACCTTAACCTTTTAGTCTTTATAAAGATCAAACATGTCTTGTACCACTTGACCAACATCTTATGGGTGGTTTCCATAATTTAAAGAGTAGCTGATAAAAGTTGAAGGAGATTGAAGAGGTTGTGGGTGACCAATCTGTTGCAACTTGAGAGGAGATAAATATGAGTTTTCATGTTTAAAATGAAACCAACATTGAGGACAGATTTGGGGTAAAAGAATTGGTGGTGGATCATGTAATGTTTAGGAGGGACAACAACATTTAATTACAATTTATAATTAAGATTACTTAAATATAAAAAGAATTATAAAGAAATATAGATAATTGTTTTGAAGTTTTAAAATTAACAATTAAAAATGTTAAAGAAAAATGTACGCTCATTTAAAGTGTCGCTCTTCATTAAAGACTTCAACTTATCGATGATTGAATTAAGGGTAAAATTTTCAGCTATTTATTTTTTAATATAAAACACTATGTTATTTACAAGAAATTCATATTATATTTTACTACATAGTTTTTTTTGTCTTCGTTGTTGAAAATGATCTTCTTGTAGTAGCTAAATGAGAATACTTAAGATAAGATGAATAACTCGATCAAACAAATAATATGCATTTACTTTTCTCATATCATCAAAAGTTGCACTTAATGTAGAGATGATTGAGAGTTATTTCAAATATGAATGACTAACAACATCAATAATAAAACGTTGAAATTGACATCTCATGTAAATTTTCTCCTACTCACATTGAAATCCAAAATGTATAATTTTTGCACAGAAATGCATATGTTATTAATATTAAATTATTTATAAAAATTCATAGAATCTTAAGACTTTTGCTAAGTGACAAAGAAAATTTGTGATACCATAATATATCAACATATACACATATAAAAACATCCACAATGGTGCAACACCTTTTTCGTTCTTAAATAGGCCTTATCGGTTATTTGATATTTGTTTACACTTTCCAACAATTTAAAGCAACTCAAGCTAAAATCACCTCCAATAGTGCAACTCTATTTCCGCTATGAAACGGATCCCACAAATCTACCTCACTTTTATATTTCTCTCTTGTAATAATTTTTTTCCATTTTTTAATGTTGGCTCTCAACTTTAAGAACAATACTTATTTAACTTAGAGCATCCACAATGGTACAACACATTTCTCGTTCTTAAATAGGTTTCACTGATTATTTTATATTTGTTTACACTTTCCAACAACTTAAGTAAGTTAAGCCAAAATCACATCCAATGGTGCAACTCTATTTCCGTTCTTAAATTGACCCCACAAACATACCCCACATTTTTATTTCTCTATCTTATAACAACTTTTTTCCATTTTTTAATGTTGACTCACAACTTTAAGAATGATGTTTATTTAGCTTACCATTCCAAAATAAGAACAAGAACAACACCCCTCCAGTGGTGAACTTGGTCAAAAAATGTGCTTATTGTAAGAACATGATTGCAACTAGGGGGGTGAATTAGTTGACTTAAAATTATATTAACATTTTCTGCAAAATGTAAGAGTTAATGTGCAGCGGATAATATTGCAGAAAATAAACAAGTATAAATTAAAGAGGAAAGGAAAAGGAGAGTACACAAGTATTTTATATTGGTTCACATTCTTGTCCACCGAAGGCTACGTCCAGTACTCTTGCAACACGAGAGATTTTCCACTAAATATTGAGTAGTAATTACAAAGTCTCACCCCGAGATCTCTAAGTACCTTACCCACTCACTAATATTTATACCCTTGGAAAACACTTTTCCAAGTTACTCTATCCCCTTTCTATTCACACCATGTGAAAGAAAGTTTATTGCAATGAATGAAGAATTTCAGTAATGGCTTGGATTGCCTAGTATGAAATATAATAACACTTGCAATCCAATCAACTCTTTTGTATACTTAGTAATAATGCTCTTTTTGAGTTTCTAAAACTTTGAAACACTTTACTTCAAGCAACTCTAAAAATGACTTTGAAAGTTTGAGTGCAAGTTCCTTTAGAAGTGTAGAAAATTATTTCAGAAAAGTATAGGAAAGTTGTGAGAAAAGTGTGAAAGAGTTGTTCAAAGAGTTATTTTTATTGTGAGTTCTAATGCCTTTAAATAGACTTTCCAATCACTCATTGTACATTTATGAAAGAGTAGAAATTGTTCGGAATGAAGACATTTCGTTTGGGATGAAAACTCTTGAGTTTCAAATCTGAAAAACTAATGTAACAACTCTTAGTAACCGATTACGGCATTGAGTAATCGATTACTCAAGCGTTTTGTCCACTGTTTAATTAATTTTGAATTAGAGTAATCAGTTACTCAACTTTAATAACACTGGTAATCTGTTACTCAAAGACAGTAACTTGTTACACATTATTTTTTTAAAATGTTTTCATTTAAAACTTAAAGTGTTTCAATTCCTTTTAAAATATTTTGAGCATTACTACTTTGTATATTTATGAGTTTTTAGGATAGAAGTACCTATAGAGACTTAATCTAATTTTCTTGAAGCTTTAATCTTCTTTGTCTTCATAAGTATTCTTCCTTTTCTTCTTTTTGGTGATGTTGGTGTCTTCATCAAAACCTTTCCAAGGTCAGGAGTAAAGATCTTCTTCACAATCTCCCCCTTTTTGATGATGACAAATCAAGATCTTCTTGACAGTGTAATTTTCTTGAGAGTAGCATACTTTGAGATATGTTTGAAGTTTTGACTTGAGTATGCTCCCACTATCTTGTATGCTCCCCCTATCTTTGGAGTAATGTGCCTGAAATATAATTTTACAGAAAATACACTCCAACTTTTCTCCCCCTTTTGCCTTCATAAAAAAGTAGAAAAGCAAAGAGATTCCAGCACAATATATATAGCATATGTACACTTTATATAATTAAGATATAACAATATTGTAGCATATATTCATGTAAAGATATAGATAAGTATTGCGATGCATAGATAAGATGTTTCAATCAAATATCCAGGAATGGAATAATAAAGCACAAAACACCATAAAGTAATTTTGTCCAGGAATATGCAGCAATAACTTAAAAACAATAAATAGGTAGAATTAAAAATTTGTCCGAATTTTGAAAATAATGCGTCCATGGAAGTGTTATTCAAACACTTTGAGATGTTCCTCATTAGCTAGAAGTCTTGTCAAATCCAGAGGGTTGGACTCCATAGAAGTAGTTCCTTGCCTCTTTTGAGTCGTGGAGGTGCGTTGCTTCTTGGTTTTTGAAGAGGAAGCCATGGATTTGGGATTTTGAAATTTTAGGTTTTTGGGTTTTTTTGGGATTTGGGGTTTTTTTATTCAAGCCACTAATCACGAAAATGTTTGGTTACAAGTGTTTAGAATGGAAAATGTGATAAGAATAGACACAAGAATCACCCAAAACGGATCAAAAATAAGGTTTTTAGAGGTTGGGAGGCTTTGAGAAGAAGATAACACGAGTTGAGTGAAGAAGATGAATTTTGAATAGGTTTAAAAATTGCAAAAATTTTATATGTAACAGCACAGAGTAATCGGCTACTCAAAAATAAATTTTTAACATTTTCAAACAGTAGTTTTGAGTAATCGATTACTCACTTTGGGTAATCGGTTACTGAAACACACTGTTAACCCTGTAATCGGTTACTCTCCATTGTAATCGATTACTTACCCGAGCAAAACTTATTTTTAGGCAAAATTAAGTTGTGAAAATGATTTTTAACCCAAAAATTTAAGTTTTTGAACATGAATAAATATATTTAAGATCAAGTAGGCATGAGATAATAATGATGAAGCAAACATATAATTCTATAAGCATGTTAAGACAGGTAAGCTTCATCAAGAATGCCTAATTCAAGTCTAATCTTGTAAAAAGGTTCTCTTGCCAAGGGTTTAGTAAAAATGTCTGCAAGTTGGTTATGAGTATCAACAAATTCTACAGATACATCTTTCTTTTGAACATGGTCCCTTAGGAAGTGATGTCTTATATTTATGTGTTT
>NC_032027.1:3868839-3876458 GCF_001865875.1 Lupinus angustifolius
TCCTTATCCTATCATCATCCTCATCGTCATCCAATTCTCTTAATTATCCTCTTCCTCTTCCTCATCCACATCCTCCTCCTATCCTCATCGTCGTCCTAATCCTCATCCTCAACCTGATCCTCATCTTGATCCTCATCCTCATCCTCATCCTAATCCTCATTCTCATCCTCATCATCATCTTGATCCTCATCCTCATCCTAATCCTAATCCTAATCCTAATCGTAATCCTAATCCTATTCCAAATCCTAATCCCAATCCTAATCCTAATCCTAATCTTGATCCTAATCCTAATCCTAAACCTTTTCCTATTCCTAATCCTAATCGTATTCCTATTCCTAATCATATTCCTAATCCTAATCCTATTCATCATCGCCATCCTCATCCTCATCATAACCCTAATCCTAATCCTCATCCGTATTTCATCCTCATCCCCATGCTCATCCTCATCCTCATCCTAACCCCCATCCTCAAACTCAACCTCATCCTCATCCTCGTCGTCATCCTCATCCTCACCCTCACCCTCATCCTCAACCACATCCTCCCCCTCATCCTCATCCTCATCCTCATGCTCATCCTCATCCTCATCCTCATCCTCATCCTCATCCTCATCCTCATCCTCATGCCCATCCTCGTCCTAATCATCATGCTCATCCTCATCCTCAACCTCATCCTCATCCTCATCCTCATCCTCATCCTCATCCTCATCCTCATCCTCATCCTCATCCTCATCCTAATCCTCATTCTCATACTCATCATCATCTTGATCCTCATGTTCATCCTAATCCTAATCCTAATCCTTATCATAATCCTATTCCAAATTCTAATCCCAATCCTAATCTTAATCCTCATCCTCAACCTAATCCTAATCCTTATCATAATCCTATTCCAAATTCTAATCCCAATCCTAATCTTAATCCTCATCCTCAACCTAATCCTAATCCTTATCATAATCCTATTCCAAATTCTAATCCCAATCCTAATCTTAATCCTCATCCTCAACCTAATCCTAATCCTTATCATAATCCTATTCCAAATTCTAATCCCAATCCTAATCTTAATCCTCATCCTCAACCTAATCCTAATCCTTATCATAATCCTATTCCAAATTCTAATCCCAATCCTAATCTTAATCCTCATCCTCAACCTAATCCTAATCCTTATCATAATCCTATTCCAAATTCTAATCCCAATCCTAATCTTAATCCTTTTCCTAAGCCGAAGCCTAATTTTAATCCTAATCCTAATGCTCATCCTGATCCTCATCCGCATCCTTATCCTGATCCTTATCCTAATCTTAATCCTCATCCTAATCGTAATCCTAATCCTTAACCTAACCCTAATCCTTATCCTAATCTTAATCCTCATCCTCAACCTAATCCTAATCCTTACCCTAACCCTAATCCTAATCCTCATCCTAACTCTAATCCTAATCCTAATCTTATTCCTATACCTAATCCTAATCCTAATCCTATTCTTAATCCTAATCCTAATCCTAATCCTAAATCTAATATTAATCCTAATCCTAATCCTAATCATATTCATCATCGCCATCCTCATCCTCATCCATATCCTAATCCTAATCCTCACCGTTATTCGCATCCTCATCCTTATTCTCATCCTCATCCTCATCCTCATCCTCATCCTCATCCTCATCCTCATCCTCATCCTCATCCTCATCCTCGTCCTCGTCCTCATCGTCGTCCTCATCCTCATCCTAATCCTAATCCTTACCCTAATCCTAATCCTAATCCTCATCATATTCCAAATCCTATTCCTAATCATAATCCTATTCCACATCGCCATCCTCATCCTCATCCATATCCTAATCCTATTCCTCATCCTCATTCTCATCTTCATCCTCATTCTCAACCTCATCCTCAAACTCATCCTCATGATCATCCTCATCCTCATCCTCATGCTCATGCTCAACCTCATCCTCATCCAAATCCTAACCCTTATCCTAATCCTAATCTTAATCCTAATCCTAATCCTATTCCTCATCCTCATCCTCATCCTCATCATCATCCTCATCCTCATCCTCATCCTCATCCTAACCCTTATCCTAAACCTTATCCTAATCTTAATCTTAATCCTAATACTAATCCTCATCCTCATCCTCATCCTCATTCTCATCTTTCTCCTCATTGTCAACCTCATCATCATCGTAATCCTCATCCGCAAACTCATCCTCATTCTCATCCTCATGCTCATGCTCAACCTCATCCTCATCCAAATCCTAACCCTTATCCTAATCCTAATGCTAATCTTAATCCTAATCCTAATCCTATTCCTCAACCTCATCCTCATCCTCATCATCATCGTCATCCTCATCCTCATCCTCATCCTCATCCTCATCCTCATCCTCATCCTAACCCTAATCCTAATCCTAATCCTAATCCTCATCCTAATCCTAATCCTCATCCTCATCCTCATCCTTAGCCTCATCCTCATCCTCGTTCTCATCCTCGTTCTCATCCTAATCCTAATCCTCATCCTCGTTCTCATCCTAATCCTAATCCTATTCCTATTCCTAAAACTAATCCTATTCCTCATCGTCGTCCTCATCCTCATCCAAATCCTAATACTAATCCTCATACTCATTCTCATCTTCATCCGCATTCTCAACCTCATCATCATCCTAATCCTAATCCTCAAACTCATCCACATGATCATCCTCATCCTCATCCTCATCCTCATGCTCATGCCATGCTCATGCCAATGCTCATCCTCATCCTAATCCTAACCCAAATACTAATCCTAATCCTAACCCTAATACAAATCCTAATCCTAAGCCTAATCCTAATCCTATTCCTTATCCTAATCTTAATCCTCATCCTAATTGTAACCTAATCCTTAACCTAACCCTAATCCTTATCCTAATCTTAATCCTCATCCTCATCCGCATCCACCCTAATCCTAATCCTCATCCTATTCTTAATCCTCATTCTCATTCCCATCCTCATCCTCATCCGCATCCACCCTAATCCTAATCCTCATCCTATTCTTAATCCTCATTCTCATTCCCATCCTCATCCTCATCCGCATCCACCCTAATCCTAATCCTCATCCTATTCTTAATCCTCATTCTCATTCCCATCCTCATCCTCATCCGCATCCACCCTAATCCTAATCCTCATCCTATTCTTAATCCTCATTCTCATTCCCATCCTCATCCTCATCCGCATCCACCCTAATCCTAATCCTCATCCTATTCTTAATCCTCATTCTCATTCCCATCCTCATCCTCATCCGCATCCACCCTAATCCTAATCCTCATCCTATTCTTAATCCTCATTCTCATTCCCATCCTCATCCTCATCCGCATCCACCCTAATCCTAATCCTCATCCTATTCTTAATCCTCATTCTCATTCCCATCCTCATCCTCATCCGCATCCACCCTAATCCTAATCCTCATCCTATTCTTAATCCTCATTCTCATTCCCATCCTCATCCTCATCCGCATCCACCCTAATCCTAATCCTCATCCTATTCTTAATCCTCATTCTCATTCCCATCCTCATCCTCATCCGCATCCACCCTAATCCTAATCCTCATCCTATTCTTAATCCTCATTCTCATTCCCATCCTCATCCTCATCCGCATCCACCCTAATCCTAATCCTCATCCTATTCTTAATCCTCATTCTCATTCCCATCCTCATCCTCATCCGCATCCACCCTAATCCTAATCCTCATCCTATTCTTAATCCTCATTCTCATTCCCATCCTCATCCTCATCCGCATCCACCCTAATCCTAATCCTCATCCTATTCTTAATCCTCATTCTCATTCCCATCCTCATCCTCATCCGCATCCACCCTAATCCTAATCCTCATCCTATTCTTAATCCTCATTCTCATTCCCATCCTCATCCTCATCCGCATCCACCCTAATCCTAATCCTCATCCTATTCTTAATCCTCATTCTCATTCCCATCCTCATCCTCATCCGCATCCACCCTAATCCTAATCCTCATCCTATTCTTAATCCTCATTCTCATTCCCATCCTCATCCTCATCCGCATCCACCCTAATCCTAATCCTCATCCTATTCTTAATCCTCATTCTCATTCCCATCCTCATCCTCATCCGCATCCACCCTAATCCTAATCCTCATCCTATTCTTAATCCTCATTCTCATTCCCATCCTCATCCTCATCCGCATCCACCCTAATCCTAATCCTCATCCTATTCTTAATCCTCATTCTCATTCCCATCCTCATCCTCATCCGCATCCACCCTAATCCTAATCCTCATCCTATTCTTAATCCTCATTCTCATTCCCATCCTCATCCTCATCCGCATCCACCCTAATCCTAATCCTCATCCTATTCTTAATCCTCATTCTCATTCCCATCCTCATCCTCATCCGCATCCACCCTAATCCTAATCCTCATCCTATTCTTAATCCTCATTCTCATTCCCATCCTCATCCTCATCCGCATCCACCCTAATCCTAATCCTCATCCTATTCTTAATCCTCATTCTCATTCCCATCCTCATCCTCATCCGCATCCACCCTAATCCTAATCCTCATCCTATTCTTAATCCTCATTCTCATTCCCATCCTCATCCTCATCCGCATCCACCCTAATCCTAATCCTCATCCTATTCTTAATCCTCATTCTCATTCCCATCCTCATCCTCATCCGCATCCACCCTAATCCTAATCCTCATCCTATTCTTAATCCTCATTCTCATTCCCATCCTCATCCTCATCCGCATCCACCCTAATCCTAATCCTCATCCTATTCTTAATCCTCATTCTCATTCCCATCCTCATCCTCATCCGCATCCACCCTAATCCTAATCCTCATCCTATTCTTAATCCTCATTCTCATTCCCATCCTCATCCTCATCCGCATCCACCCTAATCCTAATCCTCATCCTATTCTTAATCCTCATTCTCATTCCCATCCTCATCCTCATCCGCATCCACCCTAATCCTAATCCTCATCCTATTCTTAATCCTCATTCTCATTCCCATCCTCATCCTCATCCGCATCCACCCTAATCCTAATCCTCATCCTATTCTTAATCCTCATTCTCATTCCCATCCTCATCCTCATCCGCATCCACCCTAATCCTAATCCTCATCCTATTCTTAATCCTCATTCTCATTCCCATCCTCATCCTCATCCGCATCCACCCTAATCCTAATCCTCATCCTATTCTTAATCCTCATTCTCATTCCCATCCTCATCCTCATCCGCATCCACCCTAATCCTAATCCTCATCCTATTCTTAATCCTCATTCTCATTCCCATCCTCATCCTCATCCGCATCCACCCTAATCCTAATCCTCATCCTATTCTTAATCCTCATTCTCATTCCCATCCTCATCCTCATCCGCATCCACCCTAATCCTAATCCTCATCCTATTCTTAATCCTCATTCTCATTCCCATCCTCATCCTCATCCGCATCCACCCTAATCCTAATCCTCATCCTATTCTTAATCCTCATTCTCATTCCCATCCTCATCCTCATCCGCATCCACCCTAATCCTAATCCTCATCCTATTCTTAATCCTCATTCTCATTCCCATCCTCATCCTCATCCGCATCCACCCTAATCCTAATCCTCATCCTATTCTTAATCCTCATTCTCATTCCCATCCTCATCCTCATCCGCATCCACCCTAATCCTAATCCTCATCCTATTCTTAATCCTCATTCTCATTCCCATCCTCATCCTCATCCGCATCCACCCTAATCCTAATCCTCATCCTATTCTTAATCCTCATTCTCATTCCCATCCTCATCCTCATCCGCATCCACCCTAATCCTAATCCTCATCCTATTCTTAATCCTCATTCTCATTCCCATCCTCATCCTCATCCGCATCCACCCTAATCCTAATCCTCATCCTATTCTTAATCCTCATTCTCATTCCCATCCTCATCCTCATCCGCATCCACCCTAATCCTAATCCTCATCCTATTCTTAATCCTCATTCTCATTCCCATCCTCATCCTCATCCGCATCCACCCTAATCCTAATCCTCATCCTATTCTTAATCCTCATTCTCATTCCCATCCTCATCCTCATCCGCATCCACCCTAATCCTAATCCTCATCCTATTCTTAATCCTCATTCTCATTCCCATCCTCATCCTCATCCGCATCCACCCTAATCCTAATCCTCATCCTATTCTTAATCCTCATTCTCATTCCCATCCTCATCCTCATCCGCATCCACCCTAATCCTAATCCTCATCCTATTCTTAATCCTCATTCTCATTCCCATCCTCATCCTCATCCGCATCCACCCTAATCCTAATCCTCATCCTATTCTTAATCCTCATTCTCATTCCCATCCTCATCCTCATCCGCATCCACCCTAATCCTAATCCTCATCCTATTCTTAATCCTCATTCTCATTCCCATCCTCATCCTCATCCGCATCCACCCTAATCCTAATCCTCATCCTATTCTTAATCCTCATTCTCATTCCCATCCTCATCCTCATCCGCATCCACCCTAATCCTAATCCTCATCCTATTCTTAATCCTCATTCTCATTCCCATCCTCATCCTCATCCGCATCCACCCTAATCCTAATCCTCATCCTATTCTTAATCCTCATTCTCATTCCCATCCTCATCCTCATCCGCATCCACCCTAATCCTAATCCTCATCCTATTCTTAATCCTCATTCTCATTCCCATCCTCATCCTCATCCGCATCCACCCTAATCCTAATCCTCATCCTATTCTTAATCCTCATTCTCATTCCCATCCTCATCCTCATCCGCATCCACCCTAATCCTAATCCTCATCCTATTCTTAATCCTCATTCTCATTCCCATCCTCATCCTCATCCGCATCCACCCTAATCCTAATCCTCATCCTATTCTTAATCCTCATTCTCATTCCCATCCTCATCCTCATCCGCATCCACCCTAATCCTAATCCTCATCCTATTCTTAATCCTCATTCTCATTCCCATCCTCATCCTCATCCGCATCCACCCTAATCCTAATCCTCATCCTATTCTTAATCCTCATTCTCATTCCCATCCTCATCCTCATCCGCATCCACCCTAATCCTAATCCTCATCCTATTCTTAATCCTCATTCTCATTCCCATCCTCATCCTCATCCGCATCCACCCTAATCCTAATCCTCATCCTATTCTTAATCCTCATTCTCATTCCCATCCTCATCCTCATCCGCATCCACCCTAATCCTAATCCTCATCCTATTCTTAATCCTCATTCTCATTCCCATCCTCATCCTCATCCGCATCCACCCTAATCCTAATCCTCATCCTATTCTTAATCCTCATTCTCATTCCCATCCTCATCCTCATCCTCATCCTCATTATCATCCTCATCCTTTTCCACATTCTCATGCTCATCCTCATGCTTATCCTGATCCTAATCCTTACCCTAATCCTCATCCTAGTCTTAGCCCTAATCACAATACTAATCCTAATCCCAATCCATATCCTAACCCCAATACTAATCCTAATCCTCATTCTCATCCTTATCCACATCCTCATCCTTATTTTAACCCGAATCCTAATTCCTAATTGTCATCCTCATCCTCATCCTCATCCTCATCCGCATCCGCATCCCCATCCTCATCCTCATCCTCATCCTCATCCTAATACTCATCCT
>NC_032027.1:3876558-3877610 GCF_001865875.1 Lupinus angustifolius
TCCTCATCCTCATCCTCATCCTCATCCTCATCCTCATCCTCATCCTCATCCTCATCCTCATCCTCATCCTCATCCTCATCCTCAACCTCATCCTCATCCTCATTCTAATCCTCATCCACATACTCATCCTCATGCTCATCCTCAGGCTCATCATCATCCTAATCCTAATCCAAATCCTATCCTAAATCCTCATACTCATCTGCATCCTCATCTTCATCCTCCTCCTCATCCTCATCCCCATTCTAATCCTCATCCTAATCCTAACACTAATAGTAATCCTTATCCTAATCCTCATCCTTATCCTAATACTCATCCTCATCGGCATCCTCATCCTCATCCTCATCCTCATCCTCATCCTAATACTCATCCTCATCCTCATCCTCATCCTCATCCTCATCCTCATCCTCATCCTCATCCTCAACCTCATCCTCCTCGTCATCCTCATCCATATAGTCATCCTGATCCAAATCCTCATGCTCATCCTCAGGCTTATCCTCATCCTAATCCTAATCCAAATCCTAACCCAAATCCTCATCCTCATCTGCATCCTCATCTTCATCCTCATCCTCATCCTCATCCCCATGCTCATCCTCATCCCCATCCTTATCCTAATCCTAATCCTAATCCTAATCCTAACCCTAATAGTAATCCTTATCCTAATCCTGATCCTTATCCTCATCCTCATCCTCATCCTAATACTCATCCTCATCGGCATCCTAATACTCATCCTCATCGTCATCCGCATCCTAATACTCATCCTCATCGTCATCCGCATCCTAATACTCATCCTCATCGTCATCCGCATCCTAATACTCATCCTCATCGTCATCCGCATCCTAATACTCATCCTCATCCTCATGCTCATCCTCATCCTAATCGTCATACTCATCCTAATCCTCTTTCTCATCCACATCCTCATCCTTATCCTCATCCTCATCCTAATCCTCATTCTCATCCTCATCCTCATCCTCATCCTCATACTAATCCTAATCCTAATCCTATTCCTCGTCCTCAACCTCATCCTCATCCTCATCCTCGTCCTCATCCTCATC
>NC_032027.1:3877710-3878021 GCF_001865875.1 Lupinus angustifolius
TTAGGATTAAGATTAGGATTAGGATTAGGATTAGGATTAGGATTAGGATTAGGATTAGGATTAGGATTAGGATTAAGATTAGGATTAGGATTTGGATTAGGATTAGGATTTGGGTTCGGATTAGGATTAGGATTACTATTAGGATTAGGATCAGGATTAGGATTTGGATTAGGATTAGCATTAGTATTACGATTAGGATTAGGATTAGGATTAAAATTAGGATTATGATTAGGATTAGGATTAGGATTAGGATTAGGATTAGGATTAGGATTAGGATTAGGATTAGGATTAGGATTAGGATTAGGATTAGG
>NC_032027.1:3878121-3878848 GCF_001865875.1 Lupinus angustifolius
CATCCTCATCCACATCGTCATCCTCATCCTCATCCTCATCCTCATCCTCATCCCCATCCTCATCCTCTTCCTAATCTCATTCCTCATCCTAATCCCATTCCACATCCTCATTTTCATCCTAATCCCCATACTCATCCTCATCCTCATCCTCAACCTCGTCCTCATCCTCATCATCATACTAATCCTCATCCTCATCCTCATGCTCATCCTCATTCTAATCCCTAATCCTAATTCGATCCCTAACCTTAACCCTAATCCTAATCTGTATCCTAATCCTAATTCTCATCCGAATCCTAATCCTAATCTTCATCCTCATCCTCATCCTTATGCTCTTCCTCATCCTCATGCTCATCCTCATCCTAATCCCTAATCCTAACTCGAACCCTAACCCTAATTCTAATCCTAATCTCAATCTGAATCCTAATCTTAATCCCAATCCAAATCCTAATACTAGTCCTATTCCAAATACTAATCCTAATCCTAATCCTAATCCTAATATTAACCCTAATCCTAATTCTCATCCTCATCTTATTCCTAATCCTCATCCTCATCCTCATCCTTATCCTCATCCTCATCATGATCCTCATCCTCGTCCTCAACCTCATCCTCATGCTCATCCTCTTCCTCATGCTCATCCTCATACTCATCCTCATCCACATCCTGATCGTCTTTCTAATCCTCATCCTCAACCACATCCTCATCCTCGTCCTCATCCTCATCCTCATCC
>NC_032027.1:3878948-3879477 GCF_001865875.1 Lupinus angustifolius
ATCCTGACCCTGATCCTAATCCTAATCCTAATCCTAATCCTCATCCTCATCCTCTTCCATATTCTCATCCTCATCCACATACTCATCCTCATCCTAATCCTCATGCTCATCCTCAAGCTCATCGTCATCCTAATCCTAATCCAAATCCGAACACAAATCTTCATCCTCATCTGCATCCTCATCTTCATCCTCATCCTCATCCTCATGCCCATGCTCATCCTCATCCCCATCCTTATCCTAGTCCTAATCCTAATCCTATTCCTAATCCTAACCGTAATAGTAATAGTAATCCTTATCCTAATCCTGATCCTTATCCTCATACTCATCCTCATCCCCATGCTCATCCTCATCCCCATCCTTATCCTAGTCCTAATCCTAATCCTAATCCTAATCCTAATCCTAACCGTAATAGTTGTCCTTATCCTAATCCTGACCCTTATCCTCATCCTCATCCTCATCCTAATACTCATCCTCATCGTCATCCGCGTCCTAATTCTCATCCTCATGCTCATGCTCATCCTCATCCTAA
>NC_032027.1:3879577-3890028 GCF_001865875.1 Lupinus angustifolius
ATCCTCATCCTCATCCTCATGCTCATCCTCATCCTGATCCTCATCCTCATCCTCATTCTCACCCTCATCCTCTTCCTCATGCTCATCCACATACTAATCCTCATCCTCATCCTCATCCTCATCCTTATGCTCTTCCTCATCCTCATGCTCATCCTCATCCTAAGCCCTAATCCTAACTCGAACCCTAACCCTAATCCTAATCCGAATCTCAATCTGAATCCTAATCTTAATCCCAATCCAAATCCTAATACTAATCCTATACCAAATCCTAATCCTAATCCTAATCCTAATATGAACCCTAATCCTAATTCTCATCCTAATCTTATCCTAGTCCTCATCCTCATCCTCATCGTGATCCTCATCCTCATCCTCATCCTCATCCTCATGCTCATCCTCATACTCATCCTCATCCTCATGCTCATCCTAATCCTAATCCTCCTCCCCGTCCTCCTCCTCGTCCTGATCTTGATCCTCATCCTCATCCTAATCCTCGTGCCTATCCTCATCCTCATCTTCATCCTCTTCCACATCTTGACCGTCTTCCTCATCCTCATCCTCAAACTCATCCTCATTCTCGTCCTCATGCTAATCCTAATCCTAATGCTAACCCCAATCCTAATCCTAATCCTAATCCTAATCCTAATCTGAATCCGAATCCTTATCTTAATCCCAATCCAAATCCAAATCCTAATCCTAATCCTAATCCTCATCCTTATCCTGATCCACATCCTCATCCTCATCCTCATCCACATCCTCCTCGTCTTCCTCATCCTCATCCTCAACCTCATCCTCATCCTCATCCTCGTCCTCATCCTCATCCTCATCCTCATCCTCATCCTCGTCCTCATCCTCATCCTCATCCTCATCCTCTTCCTCGTGCTCATCCTCTTACTAATCCTCCTCCTCATCCTCATCCTCATCCTCATCCTTATGCTCTTCCTCATCCTCATCCTTCTGCTCATCGTTATCCTAATCCTAATCCTAATCCTAATACTAATCCTAATCCTATTACTAATCCTAATCATCATCCCAATCCTAAACCTCATCCTCATCTTCATCCTTATCGTCATCCTCATCCTCATTTTCATCCTCATCCTCATCCTCATCCTCAACCTCATCCTCATCCCCATCCTCATCCTCATCCTCATCCTCATACTCATCCTCATCCTCATCCTTATGCTGATTCAAATCCTAATCCTAATCCTAACGCTAACCATAACCCTAACCCTTGTCTTAATCCTAATCCTAATCATAATCCTAATCCTAATCCTAATCTTAATCCTAATGTTAATCCTAATCCTAATCCTAATCCTAATCCAAATCCTAATCCTAATCCTAATCATATTCCAAATCCTAATCCTAATCCTAACCCTAATCCTAATCCTAATCCTCGTCCTCATCCTCGTCCTCCTCCACATCCCTATCCTCATCCCCGTCATCATCCTCAAGCTCATCATCATCCTCATCCTCATCCTCAATCTCATCCTCATCCTCATCCTCATCCTAATCCTAATCCTAATCGTAATCCTAATCCTAATCCTTGTCCTAACCCTAATCTGAATCCTATCCCAGGCCTAATCCGACTTCTATCCTTAATCCTAATCCTAATCATAAACCTCGTCCTAACTCTCATCCTAACCCTCGTCCACAAGCTTATCCTTATCCTCATCCTCATCCATATCACCATCCTCAAGCTCATCCCTATCCTCATCTGCATTATCATCCTTACGCTCATCCTCATTCAAATCCTAATCCTAATGCTAATCCTAATCGTAATCCTAATCCTAATTCTAATGCTAATCCTAAGCCTAATCATAATGCTAATCCTAATCCTAATCCTTATCCTCGTCATCACCATCCTCCTCATCCTCATCCTAATCCTTATCCAAATTCTAATCCTAATCCTTGTCCTATTCCTAATCCTAATCATAATCCTTATCGTAATCCGGATCTTGATCCTCATCATGATCCTCATCCTCATCCTCATTCTCATCCTCATCCTGAATCTCATCCTGATCCTGATCTTCATCCTCAAGCTCATCCTCATCCGCATTCCTCATCCTCATCCTCATCCTCATCCTTATGCTCATCCACATCCTCATGGTCATCCTCATGGTCATTCTCATGCTCATCCTCATCCTAATGCTAATCCTAAATCTAATCCTAATTCTAATCCTAATAAAAAATCCTAATAATAATCCTAATCCTAATCCGAATCTTATTCTTAATCCTAATCATAATCCGAATCCAAATCCTAATCCTCTTCCTAATCCTCATACTCGTCCTCATCCTCATCCTCATCCTCATCGTCCTCCTCATCCTCATCCTCATCCTCATCGTCCTCCTCATCCTCATCCTCATCCTCATCGTCCTCCTCATCCTCATCCTCATCCTCATCGTCCTCCTCATCCTCATCCTCATCCTCATCGTCCTCCTCATCCTCATCCTCATCCTCATCGTCCTCCTCATCCTCATCCTCATCCTCATCGTCCTCCTCATCCTCATCCTCATCCTCATCGTCCTCCTCATCCTCATCCTCATCCTCATCGTCCTCCTCATCCTCATCCTCATCCTCATCGTCCTCCTCATCCTCATCCTCATCCTCATCGTCCTCCTCATCCTCATCCTCATCCTCATCGTCCTCCTCATCCTCATCCTCATCCTCATCGTCCTCCTCATCCTCATCCTCATCCTCATCGTCCTCCTCATCCTCATCCTCATCCTCATCGTCCTCCTCATCCTCATCCTCATCCTCATCGTCCTCCTCATCCTCATCCTCATCCTCATCGTCCTCCTCATCCTCATCCTCATCCTCATCGTCCTCCTCATCCTCATCCTCATCCTCATCGTCCTCCTCATCCTCATCCTCATCCTCATCGTCCTCCTCATCCTCATCCTCATCCTCATCGTCCTCCTCATCCTCATCCTCATCCTCATCGTCCTCCTCATCCTCATCCTCATCCTCATCGTCCTCCTCATCCTCATCCTCATCCTCATCGTCCTCCTCATCCTCATCCTCATCCTCATCGTCCTCCTCATCCTCATCCTCATCCTCATCGTCCTCCTCATCCTCATCCTCATCCTCATCGTCCTCCTCATCCTCATCCTCATCCTCATCGTCCTCCTCATCCTCATCCTCATCCTCATCGTCCTCCTCATCCTCATCCTCATCCTCATCGTCCTCCTCATCCTCATCCTCATCCTCATCGTCCTCCTCATCCTCATCCTCATCCTCATCGTCCTCCTCATCCTCATCCTCATCCTCATCGTCCTCCTCATCCTCATCCTCATCCTCATCGTCCTCCTCATCCTCATCCTCATCCTCATCGTCCTCCTCATCCTCATCCTCATCCTCATCGTCCTCCTCATCCTCATCCTCATCCTCATCGTCCTCCTCATCCTCATCCTCATCCTCATCGTCCTCCTCATCCTCATCCTCATCCTCATCGTCCTCCTCATCCTCATCCTCATCCTCATCGTCCTCCTCATCCTCATCCTCATCCTCATCGTCCTCCTCATCCTCATCCTCATCCTCATCGTCCTCCTCATCCTCATCCTCATCCTCATCGTCCTCCTCATCCTCATCCTCATCCTCATCGTCCTCCTCATCCTCATCCTCATCCTCATCGTCCTCCTCATCCTCATCCTCATCCTCATCGTCCTCCTCATCCTCATCCTCATCCTCATCGTCCTCCTCATCCTCATCCTCATCCTCATCGTCCTCCTCATCCTCATCCTCATCCTCATCGTCCTCCTCATCCTCATCCTCATCCTCATCGTCCTCCTCATCCTCATCCTCATCCTCATCGTCCTCCTCATCCTCATCCTCATCCTCATCGTCCTCCTCATCCTCATCCTCATCCTCATCGTCCTCCTCATCCTCATCCTCATCCTCATCGTCCTCCTCATCCTCATCCTCATCCTCATCGTCCTCCTCATCCTCATCCTCATCCTCATCGTCCTCCTCATCCTCATCCTCATCCTCATCGTCCTCCTCATCCTCATCCTCATCCTCATCGTCCTCCTCATCCTCATCCTCATCCTCATCGTCCTCCTCATCCTCATCCTCATCCTCATCGTCCTCCTCATCCTCATCCTCATCCTCATCGTCCTCCTCATCCTCATCCTCATCCTCATCGTCCTCCTCATCCTCATCCTCATCCTCATCGTCCTCCTCATCCTCATCCTCATCCTCATCGTCCTCCTCATCCTCATCCTCATCCTCATCGTCCTCCTCATCCTCATCCTCATCCTCATCGTCCTCCTCATCCTCATCCTCATCCTCATCGTCCTCCTCATCCTCATCCTCATCCTCATCGTCCTCCTCATCCTCATCCTCATCCTCATCGTCCTCCTCATCCTCATCCTCATCCTCATCGTCCTCCTCATCCTCATCCTCATCCTCATCGTCCTCCTCATCCTCATCCTCATCCTCATCGTCCTCCTCATCCTCATCCTCATCCTCATCGTCCTCCTCATCCTCATCCTCATCCTCATCGTCCTCCTCATCCTCATCCTCATCCTCATCGTCCTCCTCATCCTCATCCTCATCCTCATCGTCCTCCTCATCCTCATCCTCATCCTCATCGTCCTCCTCATCCTCATCCTCATCCTCATCGTCCTCCTCATCCTCATCCTCATCCTCATCGTCCTCCTCATCCTCATCCTCATCCTCATCGTCCTCCTCATCCTCATCCTCATCCTCATCGTCCTCCTCATCCTCATCCTCATCCTCATCGTCCTCCTCATCCTCATCCTCATCCTCATCGTCCTCCTCATCCTCATCCTCATCCTCATCGTCCTCCTCATCCTCATCCTCATCCTCATCGTCCTCCTCATCCTCATCCTCATCCTCATCGTCCTCCTCATCCTCATCCTCATCCTCATCGTCCTCCTCATCCTCATCCTCATCCTCATCGTCCTCCTCATCCTCATCCTCATCCTCATCGTCCTCCTCATCCTCATCCTCATCCTCATCGTCCTCCTCATCCTCATCCTCATCCTCATCGTCCTCCTCATCCTCATCCTCATCCTCATCGTCCTCCTCATCCTCATCCTCATCCTCATCGTCCTCCTCATCCTCATCCTCATCCTCATCGTCCTCCTCATCCTCATCCTCATCCTCATCGTCCTCCTCATCCTCATCCTCATCCTCATCGTCCTCCTCATCCTCATCCTCATCCTCATCGTCCTCCTCATCCTCATCCTCATCCTCATCGTCCTCCTCATCCTCATCCTCATCCTCATCGTCCTCCTCATCCTCATCCTCATCCTCATCGTCCTCCTCATCCTCATCCTCATCCTCATCGTCCTCCTCATCCTCATCCTCATCCTCATCGTCCTCCTCATCCTCATCCTCATCCTCATCGTCCTCCTCATCCTCATCCTCATCCTCATCGTCCTCCTCATCCTCATCCTCATCCTCATCGTCCTCCTCATCCTCATCCTCATCCTCATCGTCCTCCTCATCCTCATCCTCATCCTCATCGTCCTCCTCATCCTCATCCTCATCCTCATCGTCCTCCTCATCCTCATCCTCATCCTCATCGTCCTCCTCATCCTCATCCTCATCCTCATCGTCCTCCTCATCCTCATCCTCATCCTCATCGTCCTCCTCATCCTCATCCTCATCCTCATCGTCCTCCTCATCCTCATCCTCATCCTCATCGTCCTCCTCATCCTCATCCTCATCCTCATCGTCCTCCTCATCCTCATCCTCATCCTCATCGTCCTCCTCATCCTCATCCTCATCCTCATCGTCCTCCTCATCCTCATCCTCATCCTCATCGTCCTCCTCATCCTCATCCTCATCCTCATCGTCCTCCTCATCCTCATCCTCATCCTCATCGTCCTCCTCATCCTCATCCTCATCCTCATCGTCCTCCTCATCCTCATCCTCATCCTCATCGTCCTCCTCATCCTCATCCTCATCCTCATCGTCCTCCTCATCCTCATCCTCATCCTCATCGTCCTCCTCATCCTCATCCTCATCCTCATCGTCCTCCTCATCCTCATCCTCATCCTCATCGTCCTCCTCATCCTCATCCTCATCCTCATCGTCCTCCTCATCCTCATCCTCATCCTCATCGTCCTCCTCATCCTCATCCTCATCCTCATCGTCCTCCTCATCCTCATCCTCATCCTCATCGTCCTCCTCATCCTCATCCTCATCCTCATCGTCCTCCTCATCCTCATCCTCATCCTCATCGTCCTCCTCATCCTCATCCTCATCCTCATCGTCCTCCTCATCCTCATCCTCATCCTCATCGTCCTCCTCATCCTCATCCTCATCCTCATCGTCCTCCTCATCCTCATCCTCATCCTCATCGTCCTCCTCATCCTCATCCTCATCCTCATCGTCCTCCTCATCCTCATCCTCATCCTCATCGTCCTCCTCATCCTCATCCTCATCCTCATCGTCCTCCTCATCCTCATCCTCATCCTCATCGTCCTCCTCATCCTCATCCTCATCCTCATCGTCCTCCTCATCCTCATCCTCATCCTCATCGTCCTCCTCATCCTCATCCTCATCCTCATCGTCCTCCTCATCCTCATCCTCATCCTCATCGTCCTCCTCATCCTCATCCTCATCCTCATCGTCCTCCTCATCCTCATCCTCATCCTCATCGTCCTCCTCATCCTCATCCTCATCCTCATCGTCCTCCTCATCCTCATCCTCATCCTCATCGTCCTCCTCATCCTCATCCTCATCCTCATCGTCCTCCTCATCCTCATCCTCATCCTCATCGTCCTCCTCATCCTCATCCTCATCCTCATCGTCCTCCTCATCCTCATCCTCATCCTCATCGTCCTCCTCATCCTCATCCTCATCCTCATCGTCCTCCTCATCCTCATCCTCATCCTCATCGTCCTCCTCATCCTCATCCTCATCCTCATCGTCCTCCTCATCCTCATCCTCATCCTCATCGTCCTCCTCATCCTCATCCTCATCCTCATCGTCCTCCTCATCCTCATCCTCATCCTCATCGTCCTCCTCATCCTCATCCTCATCCTCATCGTCCTCCTCATCCTCATCCTCATCCTCATCGTCCTCCTCATCCTCATCCTCATCCTCATCGTCCTCCTCATCCTCATCCTCATCCTCATCGTCCTCCTCATCCTCATCCTCATCCTCATCGTCCTCCTCATCCTCATCCTCATCCTCATCGTCCTCCTCATCCTCATCCTCATCCTCATCGTCCTCCTCATCCTCATCCTCATCCTCATCGTCCTCCTCATCCTCATCCTCATCCTCATCGTCCTCCTCATCCTCATCCTCATCCTCATCCTCAACCTCATACTCAACCTCATACTCAACCTAATCTCAATCTGAATCCTAATCTTAATCCCAATCCAAATCCTAATGCTAATCCTATTCCAAATCCTAATCCTAATCCTAATCCTTATCCTAATCCTAATCCTAATCCTAATCCTAATCCTAATAATAAACCTAATCCAAATTCTCATCCTAATCTTATTCCTAATCCTCATCCTCATCCTTATCCTCATCCTCATCGTGATCCTCATCCTCATCCTCAACCTCATCCTCATGCTCATCCTCTTCCTCATGCTCATTCTCATACTCATCCTCATCCTCATGCTCATCCTAATCCTAATCCTCATCCTCATCCTCCTCCTTATCCTCATCCTAATCCTCATGCCTATCCTCATCGTCATCCTGATCCACATCCTCATCGTCTTCCTCATCCTCAACCTCCTCCTCATCCTCATTCTCGTCCTCATGCTAATCCTAATCCTAATCCTAACCCCAATCCTAATCCTAATCCTAATCTGAATCCGAATCCTAATCTTAATCCCAATTCAAATCCTAATCCTAATCCTATTCCAATCCTAATCCTAATCATAATCCTTATCCTAATCCTAATCCTCATCCTCATCCTCATCCACATCCTCATCCACATCGTCCTCGTCTTCCTCATCCTCAACCACATCTTCATCCTCATCCTCATCCTCATCCTCATCCTCAACCTCATCCTCATCCTCATCCTCATCCTCATCCTCATCCTCATCCTCATCCTCATCCTCATCCTCATCCTCACCCTCATCCTCATCCTCATCGTGATCCTCCTCCTCATCCTCATCCTCAACGTGATCCTCATCCTCATCGTGATCCTCATCCTCATCTGCATCCTTATGCTCATGCTCATCCTCCTGCCCATTCTCATCCTCATCCTCATCCCAATCCTCTTCCTCATACTCATCCTCATCCTCATCCTCATCCTCACCCTCACCCTCATCCTCATCCACATCCTCATCCATCCTCATCCTCATCGTCTTCCTCATCCTCATCCTCAACCTCATCCTCATCCTCATTCTCGTCCTCGTCCACATCCACATCCTCACCGTCTTCCTCATCCTCATCCTCATTCTAATCCCTAATCCTAATTCGATCCTTAACCTTAACCGTTATCCTAATCTGAATCCTAATCCTAATTCTCATCCTAATCTTATTCCTCATCCTCATCCTCATCCTCATCCTCATCCTCATCCTCACCCTCACCCTCACCCTCACCCTCACCTTCACCCTCACCCTCTTCCTCATCCTCTTCCTCATCCTCATCCTCACCCTGATCATCATCCTCGTCCTCAACCTCATCCTCATCCTCATCCACATCCTCATCCTCATCCTCATCATCATCCTCATCCTCATCCTCATCCTCATCCTCATCCTCATCCTCATCCTCATCCTCATCCTCATCGTGATCCTCCTCCTCATCCTCATCCTCATCATGATCCTCATCCTCATTCTCATCCTCTTCCTCATGCTCATACTCATACTCATCCTCATCCTCATGCTCATCCTCATGCTCATCCTCATCCTCATCCTCATCATCTTCCTCATGCTCATCCTCATACTAATCCTCATCCTCATCCTCATCCTCTTCCTCATCCTCATGCTCATCCTCATCCTAATCCCTAATCCTAATTCGAACCCCAACCCTAATCCGAATCCTAATCTCAATCTGAATCCTTATCTTAATCCCAATCCAAATCCTAATCCTAATCCTATTCCAAATCCTAATCCTAATCCTAATCCTAATCCTTATCCTAATCCTAATCCTAATAATAACCGTAATCCTAATACTCATCCTAATCTTATTCCAAATCCTCATCCTCATCCTTATCCTCATCCTCATCGTGATCCTCATCCTCATCCTCAACCTCATCCTCATCCTAATCCTATTCCTCATCCTCATCCTCGTCCTCCTCCTTATCTTGATCTTCATCCTCATCCTAATCCTCATGCCTATCCTCATCCTCATCCTCATCCTCATCCTCATCCTCATCCACATCCTCATCGTCTTCCTCATCCTCATCCTCAACCTCATCCTCATCCTCATCCTCATGCTAATCTTAATCCTAATCCTAATGCCAATCCTAATCCTAATCCTAATCTGAATCTGAATCCTAATCTTAATCCCATTCCAAATCCTAATCCTAATCCTATTCCAATCCTAATCATAATCCTTATCCTCATCCTAATCCTCATCCTCATCCTCATCCATATCCTCATCCTCATCTTCATCCACATCCTCCTCGTCTTCATCATCCTCATCCTCAACGTCATCCTCATCCTCATTCTCGTCCTCATGCTAATCTGAATCCTAATCCTAACCCCAATCCTAATCCTGATCCTGATTCTAATGCTAATCCCATACCTCATTTTCATCCTAATCCTCATGCTCATCCTCATCCTCATCCTCATCCTCCTCCTCATCCTCCTCCTCATCCTCACCCTCATCCTCATCCTCATAATCATCCTCATCCTCATCGTGATCCTCCTCCTTATCCTCATCGTGATCCTCATCCTCTTCCTCATGCCTACCCTCATACTCATCCTCATCGTCATCCTCATCCTTGTGCTCATCCTCATCCTCATCCTCATCCTCTTCGTCATGCTCATCCTCATACTAATCCTCATCCTCATCCTCATCCCTATGCTCTTCCTCATCCTCAAGCTCATCCTCATCCTAATCCCTAATCCTAATTCGAACCCTAACCTTAACCCTAATCCTAATCCTAATCTGAATCTAAATTCTAATCTTAATCCCAATCCAAATCCTAATCCTAATCCTATTCCAAATCCTAATCTTAATCCTAATCCTAATCCTAATCCTTATCCTAATCTTAATCCTAATAATAACCCTAATCCTAATTCTCATCCTAATCTTATTCCTAATCCTCATCCTCGTCCTCTCCTCATCCTCGTCCTCATCCTCCTCCTCCTCCTCCTCCTCATCGTCATCCTCATCCTCATCCTCATCCTCATCCTCCTCGTCCTCCTCATCCTCATCCTCATCCTCATCCTCATCCTCATCCTCATCTTCCTCCTCATCCTCATCCTCATGCGCATCCTCATCCTCATCCTCATCCTCATCCTCATCCTCATCCTCATCCTCATCCTCATCCTCATCTTCCTCCTCATCCTC
>NC_032027.1:3890128-3892558 GCF_001865875.1 Lupinus angustifolius
CATCCTCTCATCCTCATCCTCATCCTCATCCTCATCATCATCCTCATCCTAATACTCATTGTCATCCTCATCCTCATCCTCATTCTTATCCTCATGGTCATCCTCATCCTCATGCTCATCCTCATCGTAATCTTAATCGTAACCCTAATCCTATTCCTAATCCTAATCCTAACCCTCATCCTAATAATCATCCTTATCCTCATCCTCATCCTCATCCTCATCCTCATCCTCATACTCATCAACATACTCATACTCATACTCATATTCATCCTCATCCACATCCTCATCTTATCCTCATCCCATCTTCATTATAAATCTCATCCTCATCCTAATCCTAATTCTCAATCTAATCCTAATCAAAATCCTAATCCTAATTCTAATCCTCAAGCTCATGCTCATGCTCTTACTCATCCTCATCCTCAGCCTCATCCTCACCCTCACCCTCATCCTCATCCTCATCCTCCTCCTCCTCCTCATCATCATCCTCAGCCTCATCCTCACCCTCATCCTCACCCTCATCCTGATCCTGATCCTCATCTTCGTCCTAATCCTCGTCCTAATCCTCGTCCTCGTCCTTATCCTCATCCTCATCCTCATCCTCATCCTCTTCCTCATCCTCCTCCCCATCCTCCTCCTCATCGTCATCCTCATCCTCATCCTCATCCTCATCCTCATCCTCATCCTCATCCTCACCCTCACCCTCATCTTAATCCTCAACCACATCCTCACCCTCAACCTCATCCTCACCCTCATCCTTATCCTCATCCTCATCCTCATCTTGGTCCTAATCCTCATCCTCATCCTCCTCCCCATCCTCATCCTCATCGTCATCCTCATCCTCATCCTCATCCTTATCCTCAACCACATCCTGACCCTCAACCTCATTCTCACCCGCACCATCATCCTTATCCTCATCCTCATCCTCATCCTCATCCTCATCCTCATCCTCATCCTTATCCTCATGCTAATCCTCGTCCTAACCCTAATCCTTATACTAATCCAAATCCTAATCCTCGTCGTCATCCTCATCCTCTTTCTCATCCTCATCCTAATCCTAACCCAAATCCTAATCCTAATCCTAATCCTAATCCTAATCCTAATCCTTATCCTCATCCTCAACCACATCCTCATCCTCATCCTCATTCTCATCCTCAACCTCATCCTCATCCTCGTCGTCATCCTCATCCTCATCCAAATCCTTGTCCTCATTCTCATACAATTCCTCAACCTCATCCTCATCCTCATCCTCATCCATATCCTAATCCTCATTCTCATCCTTGTTGTCATCCTCATCCTAATCTTAACCCTAATCATACTGCTAATCCTCAACCTCGTCCTCACCCTCATAATTCCCCTCATCCTCGCCCTCAACCTCACTCATCCTCATCCTCATCCTCGTCCTCATGCTCATCCTCATCCTCATCCTATACTCATCCTGATCCTCATCCTCATCCTTATCCTCGTCCTAATCCTAATCCTCATCCTCATCCTCATCATAATCATAATCCTAACCCTAATCCCAATCCTAATCCTCATCCTAATAGAAATCCTCATCCTTATCCTAATCCTCATCCTCATACTTATCCTCATCCTTATCCTCATCCTCATCCTTATACTCATCCTCGTCTTCATCCTCATCCTCATCCTCATGCTCATCCTCATCCTCAACCTCAACCTCATCCTCATCCTCATTCTAAATCTCAATCTCATCCTCATCCTCTTCCTCATCCTCATCCTCATCTTCATCCTCATCCTAATCCTCGTCACCATTCTCATCTTGATCCTGATCCTCATCCTCATCGTCATCCTCATCCTCATCCTCATCCTTATACTCATCATCATCCTCATCCTCATCCTTATCCTCATGCTAATCCTCATCCTAACCCTAATCCTTATACTAATCCAAATCCTAATCCTCGTCCTCATCCTCATCCTCTTTCTCGTCCTCATCCTAATCCTAACCCAAATCCTAATTCTAATCCTAATCCTAATCCTAATCCTTATCCTCATCCTCAAGAAATCATCATCCTCATCATTATCCTCATCCTCATCCTCATCCTAATACTGATCCTCGTCCTTATCCTCATCCTCATCCTTATACTCATCCTCATCCTCATGCTTATACTCATCCTCATCCTCATGCTTATCCTCATGCTTATCCTAATAATTATCCTCATGCTCATCCTCATCCTCAACCTCATCCTCATCCTCATCCTCATCCTTATCCTAATCCTCATTCTCATCCTTGTTGTCATCCTCATCCTAATCTTAACCCTAATCATACTGCTAATCCTCAACCTCGTCCTCACCCTCACCCTCCCCCTCATCCTCACCCTCACCCTCACTCAACCTCATCCTCATCCTCATCCTCATGCTCATCCTCAATGTCATCCTCATCCTCATCCACATCATCATCCTCATCCTCATCCT
>NC_032027.1:3892658-3892913 GCF_001865875.1 Lupinus angustifolius
CCTCATCCTCATCCTCATCCTCATCCTCATCCTCATCCTCATCCTCATCCTCATCCTCATCCTCATCCTCATCCTCATCCTCATACTCATACTCATCCTGGTCCTCATCCTCATCCTCCTCCTCACCCTCACCCTCATCCTCATCCTCACCCTCAACCTCATCGTAATCGCAATCCTAATCCTAATCCTAATCCTAATTAACATCCTCAACCTCATCCTCATCCTCATCCTCACCCTCACCCTCATCCTCATCCT
>NC_032027.1:3893013-3893216 GCF_001865875.1 Lupinus angustifolius
TTATCCTCATCCTCATCCTCATCCTCATCCTCATCCTCATCCTCATCCTCATCCTCACCCTCACCCTCATCCTCATCCTCATCCTGATCCTGATCGTCATCCTCATCCTTGATCCTCATCCTCATCCTCATCCTCATCCTCATCCTCATCATTATCCTAATCCTCATCCTAATCCTAATCCTGATCCTCATCCTCATGCTTAT
>NC_032027.1:3893316-3896902 GCF_001865875.1 Lupinus angustifolius
CAACATACATATTCTTAATCATAAATGCACATGTAATATGTGTTAATCATGCGGCAAAAAATATCGTCTCGTGCAAATGCACGGATAACTTGCTAGTTGACTTATAAAGCTTAGGCTTATGAAAAAGATAAAAGGTATTTAATATTAAATATAAACAAAATATTGACTATACAACGCAAGTATGGAATGATGTTTGCCAATTTCAAATTTGTTGTATTCAAATTCTATTTCAAGAATAGAAACATGCTCAACAAAATTTGGTAAATTAATTTTAAATTTACTTCTAAAATAGTTTTATCTCAATTTTGGATACACATTTTTTATATAAATTTGGATTATGATATTTTATTTAATTATTAAACCCTCATCATAGGAATTACATTTTCAAATACTTTAAAAAAACTACCATAATTATTGTTGTTTCTATAATAATTAGTGTTATACGAGTTAACTCTGTAACCCCCAAGTGTAGAGATAACACCATTAGTACGAGCGGATGATTGTTAGGGTAGGTGGGGCAACTGTCCCCTCAAATTATGTTTAGTTCAAAAAGATTTAATTTTTTTCTAAGATATTGTTTAATTTGTGTGGCCTTTCTAAAAATCATAGATAATTGATCAGTTTTCTTTTTATATGTAGATATTAATATTGTTTATAATATCATGTTCATAATAATTTTACACTTATAAAAAAGATTATGATGATCACTTGTTGTCTTTGTTAAAATTATTTTTATAAATCATTTAATCTTGATAACATATATATTTTTGTGCAAAAACTATATCTTACGAATTTCAATTAGTAAGAGAATATTAACTTGAGATATCAACGTCAACAGTTTATTGTTGATGTAGTTAATCATTCAGTTTTAAAAAACTCTTAAGCATATCTGAATTAAGTGTAACTTTGACAATACGAGAAAAGTTAATGCATATTATTTACTTGATCGGATTATTCGTCTTATCTTAAGTATTCAGGTTTAGCTACTACAGAAATATCATTTTCAACAACAAAGATAACCAAATAAATTAATGTAGCAAAATAAGGAGTTGAATTTCCTGTAGACAACATGATGATTTATATTTAAAGGGAAATATATTAAAATTTTAGTCATAATTCAATCATTAATGAGTTTGAGTCTTTAAAAGAACGGATAACCTTACTTTAAATGAATGCAAAATTTTCTTTCATATCTTTAATTATTAATTATTATTACTTTAGAATTAATATGTTGTTTTGAACATTTCTTTATATTTTTTTGTTACTATATTAATCTTAATTATAAAATGTAATTAAATATTGTCCTTCCTAAACTTTGCATTAAGATCCACCAATAACCATCGGGTATAAGTAATATACTTTAAGATTGACAACACATTTTTATAATATTAATCACAAAAACGGTTTTGGAATTATGAATCTGAAAACAGTGTTTGGTTTTTAAGTTTTTAAAACTTGAAATTAAAATTATTACAAACGTGCCCTTTCTTATTAGAGTTCAGAATCAAAAGATCTTCAACTTTTATTTATAAATAATATTCTCTTTTTAGGCATTAGACTTTATTGGGACTTAAAAGGAATCCTCACCATTTTGTTAGTGTTTAATAGAGGTGTACCCTCATTGGTTGATATCAAATTTTATGGAAATTTTTTAACTCACTGAAGTAATATATATGTTCAGGTTGAGTTAGATGATGAATTAAAAATTGCGATCAGAAAATTTGTGGATCCACTAAGTAAGGTTAAAGTTGGAAATTTTGATGTATGAAACAAGCCAACTCAACGTTATTTGAGAAAATTTTGCATAGTTGGACATAAACAATATAAATAGTTAGTTTTATTAAAGTAATTATAATAAGACTAGAAAACATTTTCTAAAGTATGAAACAGAATAAAATGATATATAAATTGCAGCATCTTATTTCCCCTACCAAAAAAAAAAGATTTTCACTAATAAGTATGTGAAACATAGAATAAAATGATATATAAATTCCAACATCTTATTTCCCCTACCCAAAAAAGATAATGTACCAAAAAAATCTTATTTCCCTGATTTATTTCCACTTTTGTACTTAGTCTATGAGCCATATATGACTCATTGACTCGTAAGTCCTAATGCTTGTAGTCTTGTACCAATTATTTTACATAAATGTGAATGAATGAACAGCTAAATGGTCAACATATTTTATACTACTCGGTGGGTGAGGATCTTTCAAAGTACATAAAAAAAATAAAAAATTTATGATTGACACTTTTACCTTTTAAATATAATATAATGATATGTTTGTCTAAATTAATATCCATGCACAGTAAATATAAAAATTTATATACATACAATATATCATATATTATTCATTTATATTATTTACATTTAAAAGTCAGTAATAATGAAAAGGGCGTTCATAAGGTGGTCTGATGGTGAGAGGGCAGTAGTAAGGAATGGAGTGCAGGAGGTTGTGGGTTCGAGTCCCACCATCAACAAAAATGAGAGTTATAAGGGTGATTTAATGGTCCGCAATATTAGCTTATGGGCGGGAGCGAATTTTGTGATACCCGCCGCGAGGGTACCAGCAAATTTATATATTTGATTTTTAGTTAAACTTTTATATATATTTATTATTATTTTTAGATTATATATCATATATAGTTTATTATTATTTCATAATAAATTACACATATTTGACTATGATTATAAATTTATCATATAAATATTATATTATTCATGTAACAATTATTTTTACATATTATTATTAAAATTATATAAATATATAATTAAAATTAAAAACTCATTTGGTACATGCTATCCGCACGGGTACCCACAACTATTGCGGGTTTGGGCATGGGAAAGCACTACCGACAACTGTTGCCATCCCTAAAGTGCATACATACTATTATGAACTCTAAGCCTCTATTTGTTTTTTAAGGTGAAATCAAGGTTATTAGGACAGACCAGACGGTCCGACCGGTCCAACCGTCACTCGCTTAAATAGACGGTCACGTATGCCCTGAAAACCGGGAACCCTTTCCAAGCCGTTTTGGGTCGTGGGAAAACCGGTCCAACTGAGTTAGACCAGGTAAAACTAGAATAACCCGGTTGGTTAAACCGGCCGACTATAAGAAATTAAAAAAAAATACAATGTAGTGAAAAGCGTAACTGCACAGTGCACAACAATTTATCTTGCATTATGCAAAACATGATATTGATAAGTATGTTATTCACGTATTTTAATTAATTATATAATATATGTATATATATATATAATTATATACAATATTATAATGTTGTCTGGTCCGACCGAACGACCTAACCGATTAAATCGGTTAGAACCTATACTTGACCTCTTCCGGTTTGATGTCCGGCTCGGGTTTCATAACATTGGGTGAAATAGAGTGGAGAGAAAGGGGGAAAGAAAAAATGAAGAGAAAGAGGACTTTTCTTCCCTTTGGGAAGAGAGAAGGAGAGAAGAGAAAAAAAAAGTGAGTAAGACCCACCATAAATGTTCTCTCATATAGTTTGGAGAGAAAAACTGAGAGTCAATTTCTTTTATGAAACTAGTAAGTTACTCGTGCATTTGCACGGGGCAAT
>NC_032027.1:3897002-3914271 GCF_001865875.1 Lupinus angustifolius
ATCTTATGTTTAAGAATAATGAATGAGATGAGAGATTTTTGACAATTTGAGATGCAACTGATAAGAATGAGGATAGAAGAGTTTAGAATAATCAATGAAATCAGATTATGCTCATAAATATGACATTAATGTTGACCTATCATTACACGATTATTAACAAAGATATTTGAAGTTTTAACTGAAATATAATCATATCAAATTGTTATTATTATTACAATAAGAAGACAAATGGAAAACATAAGATCAAAGTAGAGATAAAACACAATGAATGAATAAGGAAGAGAATGAACAAATGTAAAGTCACATTCCTATTGTTAAATACAAAATGATCCTAATTATTATTTTTTTGTTACAAATTTTAAATGATGCATTAATCCTCGCTTATAAACTTTTTAGAATCAAATTGAGTTATTATCCATTTATTCACATTTAAATTGCAATGAATGAAATCAAATTTTGCTCACAGATATTACATTAATGCTCAATATAGTTACACAGTTATTATCAAAATTATTTCAAATATTAACTGAAATATAATCATTTTAACTAAAAGATAACAACATCGTTCAAGTCCATAATCAATTGAATTATTATCATTAAATTATGTAATGAAACACAATGAATGAATAAGAAAGGGAATGAACGAATGTAAAACCACATTCCTATTGTTCAACACAAAATGATCCTAATTATTTTTTTATTTGTTCCAAATCTTCAATGATGCATTAATTCTCACTTGCAAATTTCTTAGAATCAACTTAATTTATTGTCCATTTATTCATATTTAAATTACAATGAGTGAAATCAAATTTTGCTCATAAATATTACATTAATATCAATATATTGTTACACAATTATTTGAAATATTAAGTTAAATATAATCATAGCATTTAAGTTCATAATCAATCAAATTATTATCAATATTACTACAAGACGACAAATGACAAACGTAAGATTAAATTATGGAATGAAATAGAATGAATGAATAAGAAAGTGAGAGAACAAATAGGAAGCCACATTCCTATTGGTGAATGAGGGTGAAATTTGATGAATCATAACCTGAGTTTTCATTATATTTATCTATTTGTGTAATGAAGAATGAAAGAATGTATGATGAAGAATGAATCATAACATAAGTAACATAATTCATGTTGTACAACAAAATAGATGAACCACAATGTAAAACAAAAATAAAAAAACATAGAATCAATATTATGCTACTTTTGCTCAAGATTAGGTAGCAAAATGATATTTTAACAATTTTTTTATAAAATTAAGGAGAAATTATGAAAATACCAAAGTGTCAGAGATTGTTTACTTTTTTCTTCCTCTTTACGATCTCGTCATTGTGCATGTCATTTTCAACATTACAATAATGATTATTTTGAATAGTTAATAGATTCTATAAACAAATAAAGAAACAACAAAGAGATATAGAAAAACTAACCTCCAATGGTGCTTCAAGGGTGAACAAACAATAAGAGACACCAGATCAAATAGAACTATCATCGATGCGTTATCATTAGGGACATCTCACTCTTCTAGCTATCCAACAATAATAACATATCTACAAACTAAACAAAAAAAGATTTTAATACAACATCTTCAAAGAAAAAAATCAATGAATATACCTACATGCATAAAATCATTTTGAAATAAGAAATTTTGAAATGGGAGAATGATATAAACCAAGAAGAGAGAAAAATGGTTGAAAAAAAGTAGAGTAAAGAAATGAAGGAGTGAAAGAGAGATGAGGTTCTCTAATTAGTAATAAAATGAGAGGAAAAAAATATGGAAGAAAGAAGTAGAATAAAAGATAAAGAGATGTAAGAAGAGATAATAACAAATGTTATGGTGTAGTGGAGTGTATTGGAGGTGGTAGAATTTCTTTGAGTGAGAAAACTTTTGTTGTGAGTGTGACATGTGGCAATTCAAGGAGGTGATGACACATGTATGTGAGTGAGATTTTTTTGTTAAATAATAAATAGATAGAATAGATATAAAAAATGTGCTTCAATTTTATTTATTTTCTCTATTTGTTAGTTTTAAATAATACTAATATACATTCTATTTTGAATATAAAAAATATCAATTAAAAAAGTTAATTGATATTATAATAAAACTAGTGTGTACAGGCACTTTGTGCTTGCCGGCGAATATTGTGTGATATTACATATTCAATTTTTATATGTTTCATTTTTTTGAATTAAAATGTATTTGTTGTGCTCGGTGTACTTTATATTATATTTTTGTGTGTTTATGATAATGTTTAATTTAAGGTGAGATATGTATTGGTGGTAGTTGCTTAGGATTATATAGTTTATTTGTAAAAATTAAATAATATTAAGGGCAATATAGGAAATGAAAATTACACCATGAGAGAAGTTATTTCAAGTTTTGGCTTTATATATAGTATAGATAAAATATATAGTAATATCTATAATTTAAAATTATAACATTTATTTTTAATTAATAATAAAATAACAAATTTTCTCTTATTTTTATTATTTTAGAGACATTTTGTTATTTGAACTATGACATCACATTTCTCCTCCTCTCATTTTCTATCCAACCAAACAAAAGAGTAAGAAAAGAAAATATTTATTTCTATTCATTTTCTCTTATAACAAACATCACAAAAATCTATTTTATTTCTCGGCTCTTTTCTTATTTTTTATTATCAAGCATAAAAGGACATAAATGTAGATAAAGTCCAGACCAAGACAAGGCCCTACACATGCAACGGTTCACATTTAATATTCATTCACACCAATCCCTATAATAAAGCATAATAAAAAACTTGAAAACACTGTCACAATATTTCCCCATTACACACAAAGAAACATACACACATCTAGAAGAAATAATTAGAGAAGAAAATAAACGAACGAACGAAGCAATTCCTCCAATGAAGTTAATCGGCGACGGCGGATGCGGCGGCCGGAAGAAAGTATTGGTTGGAGTCAAGTTAGACGAACGGAGCACGGAATTGCTGACGTGGACACTTGTTAACGTTGCCGTGCCCGGCGACCTTGTAATTGCGCTTCACGTTCTCGAAACCATCCCTGCAGGAACAGCATCGGTGCTTTCTCTACTCAAAAGTTTCGATTCCGTTATCTCTGGTTACAAAGGCTTCTGCAATTTACAGCAGGTTTGTTTTCCGTTATTCTCCGTTTATAGCCGTTACTCTAATTTCAGTTTTGTGTTTAAATTGCGGTTGCATTCGCGGTTTCGGATACTAGCAAATAAATGCAGCTGCAATTGCAGTCACCGTGACTCCAAAACCTTACCATATTAGTATAATTGTTCGCGGACTCAGATTTAAAATGTGTTGTCAGTAACTGTTTTTTTATTTGTTTTGTTCTTCAGGTTGATCTTAGGCTTAAATTGTGTAGAGGTGATTCGCCTCGGAAGGTTATAGTAAAAGAGGCCAAATCTTTTGGAGTTTCGACAGTTATTCTTGGAATTTCCAAAACGCACCACACTATTTGTTCTTATTCGTTGATTGCCAAGTATTGTGCGAGGAAATTGCCTAAGTGTGTTTCTGTTTTCTCTGTTGATAATGGCAAAATTGCTTTCCAAAGAGAAGCTTCTAGAACTTGCAGTTGTGAAGGTTTCAATTGCTTTTCATATAATCATTTTGTTTTCAGTAATCATAATTACATGTTTTACTTTTGTGAGGTCAAATTTGTAGGTGAGGCTATTGACACTCTCAACTATCCGTTGCCGGTCAAAACAACAACCAAGCCTTAATCCTATTGATTGGAACCAATCACTGATTTATAAAGATTAAATAAAAAACAATTGGTCAAGTAAGGAGGCGTGAGTCGCGAATTGAAGTGTCAATAGTTTTGAACCATTTGTTTTTGTGGAATTATGAATGTGTTGTAAGAAAAATGTTTGAGAATAATAGAGACTGGTTGTTGTTTTCATGGCAGAAAAAATACATGAAGGCCAAAATAGTTCACCGAATTTGTTGGTACCTTGTACGAAGAAAACTTTGAAGAATTGTGTAAGTTGTGTGAAAAGGTTCTCTGGTTATGATCTTGTAAAGGAAAATTCACTGGCTTTGGTACCTTTGCTAAAACATGATGATAGTGATCCTCCTAGTTATTCAACTGTGGCGAGTAATTCAAACCAGTTGAAATCTGGTTGTTCAATCATTGACCAAGTGCTTGAGCCCAGAAAGTGTTCACATTCAATGTCACTGAGGAAGAGAGGATTTGATTATCAACCTGCATTGCGACGACTCAACTGGAATTTTTCAGCTGTTGTCCATCCAGATCATAAACAGACTAATGATGACAAAAATAATGATTCCACCCTTTATGGGGAGAGTGGTGCTATTGTTGCATTTGGGTTTGCTAATTTTCTTCATCCTTCGATATGTGGTCAAGTGACTAGTCTTCCTGAAGAATTGTTGGGCTTACAAAAGAAGTATTCATCCTTATGCAGAATATATAGTTTGCAGGAACTTGTATTTGCAACCGCTAACTTCTCATCCGGTTCGCTTTCTTCACTCTAATTTTGGTTTTCCCTGTTTTTATTCTGGCCCCGTACTTGGTAAATATGCTGATGTTTTCTAAATCGTGTTTTCAGAAAATTTGGTTGGAAAAGGTGGTAGTAGTTATGTTTACAGAGGATGTCTACCGGATGGCAAGGAATTGGCTGTGAAAATTTTAAAGCCATCTGAAGATGTGGTAAAAGAGTTTGTTCAGGAAATTGAGATCATTACAACTTTGCATCACAAGAACATAATACCTCTATCTGGCTTTTGTTTTGAGAGAAACCATTTACTACTGGTTTATAAATTTTTATCAAGGGGAAGCCTAGAAGAAAACCTTCATGGTATGCATTTAATTGGCCTTGTCTGCTAGAGATTACAGTAATCTTTACATTTTCTATTTCTCTGATTTATCTTTGTTATCTGTGCTTTCTGGCAAAGGTGATAAGAAGGACCGTAATGCACTTGGTTGGCAAGAGAGGTACCAGGTGGCTGTCGGTGTAGCTGAGGCATTGGATTATCTGCATAATGGTTGTGCGAAGGCGGTGATCCATAGGGATGTTAAATCTTCCAATATCCTTCTTTCAGCTGATTTTGAGCCTCAGGTTCTGTAATTGATTTTCTGCCCTTGATTGGTTAGGTGACATTTCTTTCACTTGATTTCGGTTAAGCTTATCCTGTAAGCCATGTGTTTATGTCTTCAGCTCTCAGATTTTGGACTGGCTAGTTGGAGTTGTTCTTCTTCCCATATTACTTCTATTGATGTAGCCGGAACTTTTGGGTTAGTAACATGCCCTTTTCCTCCTTTGGCTTGTTTACTTTTACATTTAGTTTGCTCTTAGCAGTTTATTTCTCTTTCTGGCAGATACCTAGCTCCTGAATACTTTATGCACGGTAAAGTGACCGACAGAATTGATGTATATGCTTTTGGTGTTGTACTCCTCGAGCTTCTCTCAAATAGGAAACCCATAAACAATGATTGTCCAAAGGGCCAGGAGAGCCTTGTTATGTGGGTAAGTTCTTATTTGATGTTATAAATTCAGCAATCGGCATCTAAGATTGTTACAATTATGTACATAAATTAGTGAAAGATGTATGGAAATAAGAACTGAACATTGCTATAAGAGGTGTATCCCAATATTTGTTACTCAATTTGATTAATTAGTAACGACAATATCCAGGCAACTCCAATTTTGAAAGATGGGAAGATTTCTGATTTGCTTGATCCTAGCCTAGGCATTGAATACGACCATGGCCAGATTAAAAGGATGGTTTTGGCTGCTACTCTTTGCATTAGACGAGCACCTAGATCACGACCTGAAATTAGCCTTGTAAGTCTTTTACCTGTGCAAGTTTACTCCATTCCATCTACCCTGCTTTTTGTTATGTCCTTTTAAATATTAGTCATGTTTCTTCATTGCAGATACTAAAACTTTTACAAGGTGATGAAGAAGTAACAAGATGGGCAGAACAAGAAGTTAGTGCACCACAAGAATTCGATGGAGCTGATGGGGAACCGGTTGCGATTAATATCCAGTCCCATCTGAACCTTGCTTTGCTGGACTTGAATGATGATGCATTTTCTACCAGTAGCACTGCGCAAAATATCTCATTGGAGAACCATTTGCTGGGAAGATGGAGTGACTCTTCATGTTCTGACTAACCACTCCATCAAGGTACCTTCTTCTTTCATACATTCTGTATTATTTTGTATTTTCTTAGATAAGATTTTCACAATCCTGAGTGGTTCTGGAAGAGGTCCAATGCCCCCTCCTTGAGTTTGTAGCTGTCTCAGTTCACATTTCCTATTTAAAGGTTTTAGGGGGACCCCTCATGTTGTAGCATTTGTGCTTGTTGGTGCAAATTGTAAGTGGCTAATTGTATAGATTTAAAAGAAACTTTGAGGATTGTACATCTCTTCACATATTCATATTTGATATGTATTTAATGCTAGTACTCTTTGATATTATACTTGATAAGTATAAATCCGATACTCTCATACTCTCGTGATGTTTTTATGATACCTTTCAAGATATCCAAACTATCCTACATTAGCATTTTAACATGAGTTTAAAATCTGTGCACTGACAGTATAAACTTTTTTACACTATCGACATATCATTTACCATTGATTTGTATTACTTTTGTTTGAGAGTCAATGATGGTTAATAAATCAATAGTGGATGATTTGCTGGCAGTGTAAAAAACATTTACACTCTCAGTGTATACATATTAAATCCTTTTAACATAGCATTCAACGATATAAAGACAAAACATGTCTATTTCATAGAAAATGAATAAGAAATATGATGATCATGATTAAATGAGATTGACACAATTCTATTTTTGAGCAATAAGCAATGATTATTATAACATTATGATCTTATTTTTGTTTTTATTTATCTCTAAGAAGTATGTTAGTTATTTGATGGTGGGTTCTTTTTACTTTTCAAATATAATTATTTTCGTTCTTTGTCATGTGAAAAAACTGAATAGTGAAAATGAAGTTTTATGCAGTTATTTTATGTAATCATATGATATAGGATAGGTATGAAGAGATCCTCTCTGTATACTTATGATTTTCTCACCAAGCATAATTAGCTCCTTTTTGTAGAAGGAACTAAACTTAGGCCTGCTTTGTAGTACACGTGAGTGTAACATGTTATAAGTATATCTGGTAAAAAATTTCACAATCTATTTAAATCCAAGAAAATTAAATACATCTATTATAACTAATGAACATAATTCAGTAGATAAATTTAGTAATGGATGAATTTGAATTCATCCTTTATATCTAGGAATGTCAACGGGGCGGGTCGGGGACGAGTTTGCACATATCCAAATATGAACCCAAAATTCACAACCCGAACCCGAACTCAACAAGATTGAAAATAAAGATACCATCCTCGAATCTGTCGGGTTCGGGTAACCCAAACCCGAAAATTATATATGTACTAAGGAAAGTTGATATCATTTTCGTTTTATTTTTCTCTAGCATTTCTAATTTCTCTTGTATTATTTCATTTCTTTTATGTTTGAAGATCCAATAGTATGTAAGTATAATTAGAAATTAAAAAAATGGATACATGATAGAAATTTCAATTTTAAATTGAATTACACTACTTCAGGGCGGGTTCAGGTTAGGGTCTTTGCTCTACCAAATCTGAATCCGAAAACTAAACTCGGGTAAAACCCGAATCCGAACCCAATCACATTAGGTTTTCCCCGTGAAATTTGGGTTCAGTTCATGCGGGTACGCATGGGTTCGATTTTCATTGTCATATCTAATTATGTCTATAAATAATATCAATTTGGATGGACATTCAATCCATAAAAAAAACAAGCATTCACAAATGGGGTTCTTTAAGTTTCAATTTCATTTGGTATCAAACAATGTTCTTTAAGTTTCAATTTCATTCAGGATCTCATCACTCACTTACGTGTACTACTTCTCATTCCCACTTTGATTTTTGTATTAAATTAAGATCAATTATAAGACGGGTGGATGTGGTTAATATTAAAAGTTTGTTCTTAAATATATATTATATGGAAATAAATGCTAAAAACTTTACACATAATGCCTTAAATATCATATGCTAGTAGAATATTGCAAAAGATAATTTTTTTAAAAGTTCAAAAAAGCATTTTTTGAAAGTGTATCTTAAAAAAGTTTAAAATCATTTTTTAATGATTTTAAAAGTGGTTTTTTAAAAGTGATTTTGAAAATGGTTTATTGAAAGAGTAGACAGTAAGAAGTGAGACAACACGTGTATTGAACCAAAACCTTAAAGCAATGGTTACACGAGTTTTTCCACTTATAAACATTATTACTCTTCCACTCATACCCAATGTGAGACTTCACACTTAAATAAATAAATAAAATCTTCCCCTCAAATGTGAGTACCACGTACTTATAGGTTACCTCCCTCTTAAGTCCATCATGTTTGAGCCGAACCAACAGCTCTGATACCACTAAATGTAATACCCCAATTTACTAACCCAAAAGGATTATACTAACTACATAATTAAAATAAGATTACTTGAAAATCTAAGTTAAATTAAAACTTGACTATCGAGTCAAATATGATTAAACACAAAATATGTCTTTCTATTCCAAGACATTATTACATCATACCTCAATTTAAAATAAAATAACTGAAGGTTTTTCAGGCAAAGGCAAAATAGTTAAATAATGTCAAAACTAATAGATTCGCTCCACGAATTGTATCTCGCTCTGTGTGATTAGCTTGTAGAATAAAAACAATAAACATATTTTATAATTACAATACATAATTATTTTACTTATTCGAACATAATTTTTCAATCATGAACACGCTATATGTATAAAGACTTTCTCGGACTCTGGTCGAATATAAAATGAAAATGCCGAAATAAGAGAAACTTAATAGTATAAAAGATATCATCGTACTCCTTCTGAAATACACAAAATAGAAATGCTAAAGTTTAAAGAATCTTAATTTACAAAAGCTTTCAGCGAGTTCCACCCAAACCATAAAAGTAGAAAAACTAAAAATACATGAAACTTAACATACAATAGTTTTTCCTTGGGCTCTACCCGGATCAAATATAAAACTACAAGATATAAGACTTCTATACTTACCAAAACAAAATATAACAGAATATCATTAATTATGAATGAACAATCAACCAAACCAAAACATGTTTATCCTAACTAGAGCCACAATTCAACATGGTTTGGATTTCTAACTGAACTACAGTCAAGACTTCCATCTTATATTCCCAAAATGAGTATCCACGCTGCATATGTATTCAACCTGCATACGCAATATATACCATACAAAAGAAAACAGAGGGAGTAAGATACCAACTACAACGACTGTATCATGAATTTACATAGACTATAAAATTAAAGTAATACAAACTCATACACTAGTTATAATCAATCAATGTCAATCATATGCAAATGATGTATGACGCATCCACCTTTAGATATGAGGAGAAATATCCGCATGCATTAAATTGTGTAATGCAATGCATGTAGACCATCACAACAACATCCACCAGAAAGCACTTTGGAGTAAATGTTCTCTTGAGGCTAATAACAATGTTGAAAGAGTTTTTCTTACTTAGTGAGGCAAAACATGTTTCTGATCGATTTATTTAGTTACAAGTTTATTCTTCGCTCGCCATCTCTGCTTTGTTGGAAAAAATTTCCAACGCCGACATTATGGTTTCAAGAATATTTCATTTGATAAAAAACTTAACTTTATTGAATTATTAACAACTTCATACCATCTCGGTTTTGTGGAATAAATCCAAAACCGGTTTACTAGTATAAATTTAGCATATTAACACAAGAATGAGTGATATTTATTTATATTTCCTTTTATTAACCAAACTACTTCCTTATGGAAGGTTGGTAAAGAATAAATAATAAATGAATAAAGCAATAAATTGTTAGTTGCAGAACTTAATGACAGAAAGTAAATCTTAGTTGCGGAAATGTAAATGACTGAAAATAAAAGTTAGTAGTTAGATCACTCATTATGACTGTGTATTTTTTCTTTTCACAAAGATACAATTTATGAATTAAATTGCACTTTGATTCAAGGTTTCTTTCTTTGTCAACAAATAAAGTTTATTTGATAACACTTTACTATTTTACATTTGTATATCTTTCAAGATTCAATTGTAGTATAGTATAAAGTTATGTCGAACCACAAAGAATTGCCTAATAGAAATGTACTCATACTTTGTGTCTTTTATCAGAAGTAAGAAAGTAACACATAAAGTTGTTTTTGTGATTTTATGAACTAAGAAACATAAAAAAGTAAAGAACTAACTATTTACAAATTCAAGAAGAGAAAATTGATTTGAAAGATGGAATTATTTCTTCACTCAAATGTTTTTGAAGAACATTAACAAGTTATGTGTTATACTTTCGATTAATTCCAAACATCAGTTCATAAAATTTCCCCGAGTCCCCCGACGAGAAAAAATGATTTTCAAACCTTGTAAAATACACTAATCAATAGCAAATTGTCACTCGACGAAATAAGTTGTCATGCCTTATTTCAGGCTCCGTAAACATTGATTACCCTTGATTACAAGTTGATTAAAATGGATGCTTTGATTTGGCAAATGAATTAAGGTGTATTCCTACTTTTTAGTTCATTTGTCAAGACTTTAAAAGAAGCATTTTGGATCTTCAAATCAAGTTTTAGGTGGTCAAGCTAAAACCCCATTAAGCACTTTCTAAAGAATTGAAACTTAACCAAAAGTAATAACTTGAATGTATTGAAATCAAAACAAGATACAAATGAAGAGAAGAAATAACCTTACACCATAATCCAAGTCAATATGTAGGAGCATGAGTCATCTGTACAAGGATGAGATGGTTTTGATTCCAAATGAGGTTACAAAATCATGTTTTTGAACCTCATTTGCCAACTCCATTCTCTTTTAATTTCTATGAACTAAAAGCCTAAAAACAGCCTAAGAAAACTCTAAAAAGAGAGAGAACCGAAATGGGAAGAAGAAGAAAAATTTACAAAATATTTACAACTATGTGCAATGTCTTCAAGTGAAGGAATGGGTGTGCATTTTGTAGGCAAAGTGAGGCCACTTAGCCCTCTTTTTTGGCCGCTTAGCTTGGTGTCTTGCACACCCAAGCTGGTGAGTCAGCAGCTTGTCCCATCTTGGCCAGCTAGCTTGGATAGCCTATTGTGGGCTAGGCTACATGCATGGTGACACCTCCTACTTACTTGTCTCATGCATGAGGTCATAAACTTGGTCTAGAAGTTAGCTTTGGATGGTTGTTTGCCCTGTGACATCATTCATGACATAGCCATTCTTCTAGGCCAAGCAACCATTTTTCTGGTGGGCCAAGCGCCTAGTTGACTTGGTCCCACACTCAGCTGCCTGCTTGAGCAGCTTGGCTGACCTAGTCCCACACTCAACTGCTTGCTTGAGCAGCTCGGCTGACTTGGCCTGGTGCTTGGTAGGACAACTTTATGTTTGGCTGGACAACTTTGTGCTTGGCTGGACAGCTTTGTGAGCAGCTTTTCTTTGACTTTAATTTCTTCCAACCAAGACCAAGTTGCTTAGTCATGCTTAAGTTTAAGCATGCACCTTACCATGCTTATTTTAAGCACACATGTGTCATGTACTTTGAGCTTGATTTCTTCAAGGTGAAGCAAGTTTTCTTTCTTCAAGCGTAAGCATTCTTTTTGGTCCAATTTTCTATGAACCAAAGAAAACTTGGACAATGGGTGATAAAAAATTATATTATTCAAACACACAAAATTTATCTAAAAATTGTCGAATTAAGTTGGTTTTCACATTTTTGTATAGGATAAGTGCCATGAAAAGTGTATGAAAATTAGGTATTTTTGGCACTTATCAACTCCCACAACTTAAGACTTTGTTTGTCCCCAAACAAAGGTAAAATAACAACTACTTTGGCTTTGGAAAAATTAATGTTGGACAAGATCAAAACTATTGCATCATTTTAAAGTTTCATGATATGTGTTTATGATCATGTGACTTTAACTTATAATGCTTCAAACTACGAATGAACACATCTTTTCAAAAATTCATTTAGCACTTCACTTATAAAAAAATGTTATCAATCAAAGAGATGCATTTTCATACATGGTTCAAGAATGGAACCAAATGGTAAGTGTTTCACTCAAAACTCAACTTGTTTGGTTTGCAAGAATTTAATTTAATTTTTCTTCTCAATACTTACTTTGATTGCACAAAATTTTAAAGGATCACTAAGGTCTTCCTTAGGTTATAATGAAGCTTTGCTATCAAATAAAATTGGTTTTTCAGTATATTCAAAATACTTTCAAAGTTAAAAGAGAGCATAAATTGATTTGTCTTTTTAAATACATACTCCTTTTCAATCTTTTCACGTTTCTTCTTTTTCTTCTTTTCCTCATTCTTTTTCTTGACCTTTTTGTGTAACTTTTCTTGATTTTTCTCAATCTCTTTTTACTCATTTTTATTTTTGGAGCATTTCTTTACTTTTTTTATTTATAAAGAGATCGTGGATTTTTTCTTTTGAACACTTTGTTACATGGCCAACCATTCCCCCCAACTTAATTTTTTCCATCAACCTTCTTTTTCAAAAATGCTCTCATTTTACTTAGAAAAGTATAGGAGATTTAATTTTTGTTTTTCCACTTTAGGCTCAAGGGTTGTGTTTGAAAAAAATAAATTTTCTTTTTAAGGCTCAAAAGAGTTAACAAAGGATGTTTCTATTTTTGGTTGGTCATTTTTGATCAAGTGACTCATTCTATTTGAAAGAACATGCCTTGATCATTTTCTATCAAATTGTGTGCAACCAAGTAAAGAAAGATTCAAACAAAATCAATTGTGCAAAACCAAAATGTTTCTCACTAAACTCACATGATTTTTTTGTTTGGCTTACACTCCCTCATATGGTTGGTTTATGTACAACTCTTTGATTTTCAAACAAATTCACAAGTTCATGATAAATAATTTTCCAAAAAGTTTGCTATTTATCAAAATTATAATATTATGAATTATTCACAAAAAAATTTAGATTTTCAACTCATGTTGCTCATCACAGCTTGTTAATTTACAAAGTTTAGAGATCTTTTAAAAAAATGTTTAAGTCAAGTTTGTGTTATTTACTAAGTTTAGTTTCAACAATTTCATTTTTTAAACAAATTATCAAAAAGAAACAAAAGTAAACACACAACTTAAAAAATAAACGTATTAAAAAGCAAACAAACACCCTCATTTTTTTTAAAAAACCCTCCAAAATGGATTTCTTTCAAAATGTTATACACACTCCCCAACTTAAGTTCTTGACTTTTCCTCAAGTAATTTTGAGAATATTTTAAGGAAGTTTGTGTAACATTTTGAAAGAAATAAAATTAAAAATTAACCAAACTTTTTAGGAGAACTTAGAATTCCATTCTCCTTGATTTTTTACTTTCCTCTCTAAGATAGTAGTGCCATTAGAGCTATCTCCTCATTTTTGTCCGTTTGATTTTGGACTTGTTTTCTTGTAAATCATTAGAACTTGCAATTTCTTTTTCCTTGAGGCTAGTCTGACAATTTACATGAGTTTTTCAATGTCTAAAATATTATGTTCATGAACAAAATTTATTGAATGAAATTCCAATCAAACAACATGCATTTTTCATGAAAATGACGTTTAGAAAAATTGTTTCAAGCATGTTTCAAGTCTAATTGATAAATGGAAATCCAAAAAGAATTTTATGGAATCCCAAAAAGCAAGATATAAATTCAAACAACAACGAATAAATCCAATCAGAAGTTCATGAATATATTTTGTTAAATGGTAAACCAAACAACAATTAGTAAACCAAATAACACACTTTTTAGGAGTTCTCAAGTTCGGAAAAATTAATTTTCGTCACAAATTTATCAAGCATGCTTTTAGTTTTAAAAATTTATTTCTCAATTTTAAAATCATCAAATAAAACATGTTTATGGAGATGTAGATTTAAGTATCACAAAATAAAATATGTGCATGGTGAATACTTAACATTTAAAGATGAGAGTACCTTCCATTTTGGATTTTTGAAGAAATTAGTTGTCTTCCTTCTTTGAAAAGTCATATCACTAATCCTTTCTCATTCCAATCCCTTTTATGTTGTTCTTTTGAAAACGTTGATGAGGGATAGCTCCTCATCCCCTAAAGAATTTTATAACAACAATAAAGGTTTCTTAACTAGTGGGTTTTCATTCCATTAGTTTCAACTTTTCTTTCTTTTTGTGTTTTTAATTTTTAAATGTACAAAACAGAAAAATAGAATAAAAATGTACAAAAAGAAAAATAAATTTATACAAAAACAAAATAAAATTGTATTTATAATTACTAATGATAAAACATATTAGTATGAATTTCCATTATCTAGCAATTCCTTGGTAGCAACGCCAATTTGTTGAAAGAGTTGTTCTTGCTTAGTGAGGCAAGACATGTTTCTAATCGATTTATTTAGTTACAGGTTTATTTTTACTCACCATCTTGACTTTGTTGGAAAAAATTTCCAACACTGCCATAATGGTTTCAAGAATATTCCATTTGATGAAAAACTTAGCTTTATTGAATTATTAACAACTTCATACCATCTCGATTTTATGGAATAAATTCCAAAACCAGTTTACTGGTATGAATTTAGCAAATTAACACAAGTGATAATGAGTGATATTTATTTTCATTTCCTTTTATTAACCAAACTACTTCCTTATGCAAGGTTGGTAAAGAAAAAATAATAAATGAATAAAGCAATAAATTGTTAGTTGTAGAATTTAAATGACAGAAAGTAAATATTAGTTGCAGAAATGTAAATGACTGAAAATAAAAGTTAGTAGTTAGACCACTCATTATGAATTAAATTGCAATTTGATTCAAGGTTTCTTTCTTTGTCAACAAATAAAATTTATTTGATAACAATTTACTATTTTACATTTGTATCTCACTACGCCAGATATCATAATAAACATCGGTCATTCAACAACGCAATTTTAAACAACGCTGTTGAAAATAAGGCGGAAGAACATCAACAGTGCATAATAAAGCAGACACTGTCAATTTGTGTAACTTCAACAACGCATTCTTGACAATGCGCTGTTGAACATCGCTAACGTTAGCGCTAACTTGAATGATTTATTTTTAACAGCACATTTGATAGAAAGTGTTGTTGATGTGAATATATTGAACAACACATATTTAAGGAAGCGCTGTTGAAGATGACATAGTAATCACACTTGCTTAATTATGCGATGTTGATGTTTTATGACTTTTTAAGCGTGCGAGAAATTAATGGTGGAGTAGTTATGTCTCTCTTTGTTTGTTGAAATATTAATGGTTGAGTGATTATGCATTTCTTGGTTGTTGAAATATTAATGGTTGAGTGGTTATATGTTTCTTCGTTTGTTGAAATATCATTGGTTGCTCATCTATAAATATTGTGGTTCACTCAATGTTCTATTTCTTCAGTAAGCTAAGAGCCTAAGAGTATGTGTTTCTATAAGAGTATGTTCATGAAGATAGGAGGAAGAAAACACAAAGTAGTAAAAAAAGAGCAATACTGCAAAGAGTGACAAGAGAAAAAGCACCCAGATTTGTATATAGGAGCCAAGGAAAAAATTGTGTTTTTGTTTCAGAATCATATCAAGAAGGTCTTTAACAACTTTTGATTTTGTATAAGGACCCAAATTTCAGAAGGAAGGTGGCTGTCATATAAGATTTTCGTGAGATGAAGATTTAATTGATTGATCTCTTTCATTTGTAATTGAAAGGAAATGAAAGGAAAAGGGGATCAATGAATTATTTATTTCACTGAGCTATTTCAATTTTCATTAATCTCTTTCAATCGAACCGAAATAAAAGGAAAAAGGAGATCAATGGATTATTTTTCTTCATCATCTGCAACAATTCCTTAATTTCATTGATTTCCTTCATGGCAAAAGGATCAAGATTTTAAAAGGAAATCAATGAACTGTTATGGAAGATTTGTGTAGAAGAAAAAATGACTCAGATCAATGAATTATTTAATTCATTCAGCTCTTTCGTTTTTCAAAACGGTCTCAGATCAATGAAGTTTTGTATAGAGGAGTGGAGGAAAAAAATTATTTACTTCATTGAAATCATTTTCATTGTATTCTTCATCTGTCAAGTCATTTAGTTCTATATATTCGCTTGTACCAAATCATTTAGTTCATTATAATGCATTTTGTCTCTCTGAATCAATTATAAAACAATTATTTTGTATTTTAATTTCTGTTTTTTGTTAATTTTTTGGATGGTTATTCTCTTCAATACTTTTGCATTGTTCCTTATTGATCGAGGCTGACCCGATACAAATAATATAACAATTAAAAACTGGACTACTAGGAAGTGACTCCTAGATCGTTTCCCAAGGATTATCTTTCAAGTAAAGTTTCAAACACCTTATACTCACACATGTAACACTGCGAATTTTACTACCTTGAAAATATATGTTTTTATTAATATTTTTATTAATTATATTTTCGAAAATGAATTTCTGGGAATTTTCGGTAAAGAATTAGACAAAACTCTAGTTCAGTTTTAGTCTTGTAATTCTATTTCCAATTTGGTGGTAAATTTTCATGATTTTTGGAGATAGTCGGTTTCGGACCACTGTCGGGGTCAAATCACACCCGATACGGCTCAAAAAGTGGTTTTTGAGTTCTGTAACTCAGAACCGAATTCCGTTTGCGCCATTGGCTTCATAATGATATTTCGAGTCAAGATAGGCCCTGAGTTAGTCCATAACTATTTTCTAAAATATTTTCACTCGTAATGCCGAAGTTCGAAGTTCCAACCGTAAAGTAAAATCGGGCGATCATTTTTAGCTACTCGAATATTGGCCGACAATACTCGATCATGGTTTTAATCGCGTGCGTTTCGCCGAAGTCGTCGCGTCCCATGAGTCACTTCACAAAATCTAACCACTAAATCTTATAGATTTGCCTTAATTTACTATCACCAAATCCCCTAAATCACTCACTTAACCCATGATTCACTCACCTTCTTGGATTTGCTAGATTGATTTGCTAGATTGCCTTGGAAAATGAGTTTAGAAATCAGATTTCTCCCACCCCACAACTCTATAAATACCTATGTATACTCATGCACTAACACTTTGCAAAAACTTGGCAATTTGAAGATTTGAGAGTAAGTTACTCTCATCATCTTTTCTTCTTCATTTTCTTCTTCTTTTAAATCTTCAATCTCTTCACATTCAACCAATG
>NC_032027.1:3914371-3918274 GCF_001865875.1 Lupinus angustifolius
GTCGCGTGGGCGAGAAACTCTTACTTGGGCGAGCACAGTCTCGCTTGGGCGAGGACTGGGCGAGGGGAAGTTTTGGTTCTGGAATTCCCTCGCCTAGGCGACAAAACCTAGCTTGGGCGAGCCAGCCTCGCCTGGGCGAGTAAGGGCCTCGCTTGGGCGAGAATTCCCAGGATTTTAATGAGCCCCTGGAAATCTCTCGCTTGGGCTAGAGATGTCTCGCTTGAGCAAGGAAAGGCCACGCTTGGGCGATAGTACCTTCGCCTGGGTGAGGAAGGCTTAAGTTTGTTTGAGATTTAAAGATGAATTATCGCTTGAGCGAGAAACAATTATCGCTTGAGCGAGAAACAATTATCGCTTGAGCGAGAGATGCCCAGTTTTAAAATGGTATTGTTGATTGAATTTTCGCTTGAGCGAAGGGTCCTCGCTTGGGCGAGAGACAGTAATTGTGTTTGACTATCTGGATTGATTGGTTGAGTATGTAATAACCCTAGTATGGGTATGTGATATAAACTACTTTGGTATAACACCGTAATTGAATTAAAAATGAAAGTATTCAAGGTGTTGGAATTAAATAGTCAAACTCAATAATTAATTTTAAAGAAAGTATTCCGAGAAGGTTGTATGATTTAGGGCGATACCCAGAAAAGGATACGTGATACCACTGAGCGAGATTGTCTGGGACCGTCCAGGGTGATTCAATGATAGTCGTAGTGGTAGGGACGTTACCCTTTGAGTTATGATGTGAATTAGGGCACTGCCTAGAAAGGAACCCAGGATACCACGGAGCGGGATTGGCTGACCGTAAGAGGCTTGATCTGGGACCATCCAGGGTATTCAGCGATGGTCGTAGTGGTGGGATGTATTTCCTTTATATTACGTGTTAACGTAAGATCGGGACCCACAAGAAGCATTCTTGGCGGAGATGACTTAAGGTGGGCCGAGCATGATAAATGGTGGGTTATGATGTCGGTTATCGATAATATATGTGTATGTTATTATTTGGAGTATGATCTTCACTTATGTGCTATTTAATTATAGTCATGATATCTTGTCGATAAATTATACATTGATAAATGGTGAATTATGATATTGTTTGGGAATAAGTGTTGTTTACCTTACATAGGTTGATTAGATAATTGTTTATGAGAACAATGGATGAGTTTGGTTATATTATTCATGTGGATTGGATAATTGTTTACGAGAACAACTGATGAGTTATAATGTGATATGTTATATATATATATATATTCCTAGATCTTTCACTTAAAGGTAAAGGATACGTCACGTATGGAGAGAACAACAAGGGAAAGATTCTTGGCACCAGAATAGTTGGTAACTCATCTCAGACTCTTATTGAAAATGTTCTTTATGTTGAAGGATTAGAATATAATCTCTTGAGCATAAGCCAACTCTGTGACAAAGGTATACATACACAGGCCCCTGCGGTCTGTCGTTGCACATGGTATGCAACGGGTTATCGATGATGATCCCTCACCCCGACACCCATATTGACGCTTCCTTCACCTTGCCGCCAAAGAAGCTGACGTCTTCAGAGGTTGGACTTCGATACCCGCTAGTCAGGAGTGATGGCGCTGTTCCCTCCCACGATTATAGGACGTGGCCAGATTATCTGGATGCTCCGTCATCCAGTAGAGCCAAGAGGAGTAATGGTCTTAGAGGAGGTCCCTGCAAGAAGGCTCCAGTTTTGAGAATATCATCCCCTCCGAATTATGCCGCTGAGTTGTGGCATAATAAAGTGGAGGAGGAGGTGGACGAGGTCGTTGAGCTCGTTATTGTAGCGAGCTCGGTGGAGGTGATCGACCTCGTGTCTGACTCGGAGGAGGAGGAGGACCCGAGTGAGGAGTCCAACATTCCTGGAATCTTTTGAGTCAGCTTGTGGGCAGTCGATGTCCCCTTTTTGTTTTTGGTGGGGGGGCTGCGTTTCTTTGGATTTTGTAATGTTAATGGCGATGTAGTTTCCGCCTTTACTAACCTAGTCCGTATGAACTGGCTATGACTTAACCCATTATATATATCTATGAAGATGTATATTCAGGAAATATTGCATCATTTCAGTTACCATTAGGTAACCGGTTTTGATTTCCGTGTTATATGTTACTTAAAGTGATGTCCTGGAAAAGAAAGGTTTTTAAAAGGAAACAATTTTATATCACCAATTCAAAAACAAATTTTACTCACTTTTCCGCGTAATAAATAAAGAGTAATTTTCGGGGCGTTACAACACACACAAGGGGTTTTTGTTGTTGGATGTATGAACATAAATCAAATTCAGAAACAGTAGTTAAGCAATATAATAAAACGACTAAATCCCTTTGGTTCGTTTGTTTGTTCATAACTCAATCCTCGGTTTCAAATGATTATTTTCGGATTCCAAACATTAACTTTCGAGTATGTTGAGAACCAATTAACTAAGCGATAATAAATTCAAAGTTCCAAAACCTAAGCCTCTAACTAAGCGAAATCAGCATAAGCAAGAAAAAGTTAACAAATTCACACGAACTAAGTATTCATGCACTAGAGAATAATCAACTAAGCGAAGATAAACTCATAAACCAGTTTCTAAGATAGAAGAAACCAACAATAAAGAAACCAAAAATACATTAATAACAAAACCTCAAGAGTAGTGTTACATTACCAAAGGAATTTAGTCTACAAGTTTACCCTTCCACTCGGTGGAATATACAAACCGAAAATGAAGAAGATGAATGAAAACCGAAAATGAAGAAGATGTGAAACCCTAGCAGAGCAAAAAAAGGGATAACAAAATTCTGAAAATGAATGGATATAGAGAGTGAGAGTGAATTCGGTTTCCCTATTTTACAAAGAGTAAAACCGAAAATGGGCCCTAAACAATAGGCTCAAAACTAAAACCGAACTTACAAATAAAAACTCCCAAAATAAAAATACAATCTTCACTTCAACACATATCCTCCACTTCCATAATGCCAAAAATGTCATTGGTGCTAACTATGATATGAAAATGATAGATTTAATCAGGCTAAATAATCCCAAATTAAATCATTTTAGGAATATTAGTCCAATAAAGTCTAAAAGACTAAATCATGTGAAACAAAGTCCATTAGGCACCAAGAATCATCAATCGTGCTAAATTAAAGTTATGAATAGTGTGTAATATATTGTTCATCACTTATTAATAAACACAATAAATAAATTATCAATACTTAATAAACACAAAAATAAATTAACAAAATGTAATGTTTAATATTTCATCTAGTTTGGTATTAATAAACACAATTATATAGTAATAATCTACTTCATGTTAATTTACATAAATTCATGTAGTATAAATATTTTTCAGTTATGTAAAATGTTAATTTAACATTGCATATCTACGAATACGCAGTTAATTTGGCAAATGAGTTCAGTTTAACAGCGCATAATTACGACTGCGCTGTCAATTAGATTCTATTCAACAGTGCATAATTCAGATAGCGCTATCAATTAGATTTTATTCAACAACACTACATCTCGGTAGCGCTGTTGATGTGTTAATGAAAATAAGTAGTAAACAGTTGGATACGCAATAACAGCATAATCCTTAATATGCATTGTTGAAGAGGTCAATACAACAACGCTACGTTAGATATGTGTTACGTTGAATATGCTAACATTGTTCCTTCAACTGTCAATGAGAGTTGCACTACACCTGCACCTTATAACATTCCCATCCCGATTCACATTCTTGAGGTAATTTAGTTAACTTATTTTAATTTAGTTGTTAACTAATTATATGTTTTAACTTACGTACATGGAATCAGTTTTTGCAAACTTTTCCTGGATACCCCAACTAGTCGAGTAGTGGGTGTTGGGAAAGTGCACAAGTGGCCCGATGCTATGCTGCATAATGCACATATCCCACGC
>NC_032027.1:3918374-4030862 GCF_001865875.1 Lupinus angustifolius
TATATATATATATGTGTGTGTATGAATCTGACGGATAAGATAATATACTGGATTCAAGAAGTGCACTTAATTGGATGTGAGATTTGACAAAATTTCTGCCTCTGATATCCAGTATGCTATATTAATCTTATTCACATAAGTTGATTAGTACCAACAAGGCATTGGTCTAGTGGTGTAAGGCCTCACTAGATTCCCAAGGTCAAGGATTTGATTCCTGAGAGCGACACTTGTTGGAATTGACAACCACGAACCCCGAAAGGGATCAGTGAGCTGATTAGTTTTTCTGTACTTTTTTTGTTGCAGATGTCAATTGCATTAGTCACCAACTAGGAACACAATTCTTCTTTTAAGTTTGGATGGAGTAAATATGAAATTCTAAGCAATTGAAAATGCTAAGTAGTTTAATTGCAATAATTTAATCCCGATCATTTTAAGAGTTTCTTGTCTAGCTGATTGGTGATGAATATTCTTTCATTGAAATATATCCAAACAAGTTGATTCTTCGTAAGTCATTTCAAATCCTTTCAACAAATGCATCAGCTGCAATATAACGACATCAGGTGCAACTACAGTTTAATTCCCTCTATCAGGGAATGGTTCTCTGTTTAAGATGATTTTCATTCCCCTATGTTTCCTCTTCAAATTTCACTTGATTGAAGTTTGCAAACTATTCGATTCAACTAGTTAGCTTGAATTGGTTTGATTTGTTAATATTTGTGAATTGTTTAGTTTAATTCATTAGAGCATCTCCAATGGACAACAACAATTTCATTCTTGTTCGAGTCTAAGATATTATTTTATAATTTGTTACATCTCCCTGTAAAATAAGAAAAACGTATATTTTTTCTCCACAATGGTAAATATCATTCTTATTTGGGTCTCATAACATCTACTTTTTATCTGTAACATTTACCTCTCTTCACTTTTCCTTAGTTAAGTAAGAACAACCAAGAATTGTTCTTATTTAAGAATAAAAATCAGAAAATAAGAACGACAAGTGGAGAACGGAGTAAAAATGTTATTATTCTGTTAAAAAAAACATTAAAAATGACTACTGTGGTAACTTGATTAGTTTAGTTCTTAATCTCGAATGATGATTATTTATTTAATGTGTTAAATTAAAGATTTTTCTACATGAATGAATACATATATACCATACATACACATATTTACCCACATACATATTAAAGTTTCACTTATTTATTTACTGAAATTAATTTTTAGCTAAAAATTCTTATTTATGTATTATATTTATTAACTAGTCACATTTTAAAAGAATGTGAAAGTAATTTGGTTCATTGCTGATCATATCTATTACTAACCTGGGATCCAACAAAATTATATGTTTATTTATAACACTAACACTCTAACAGGTAGAAGCTTGTCTACTTTAGAATAAAGTTTGCTTATAAAAATAAATCGGGTGGATTATTTAGATGCAGTTTAATATTTACGCATCTAGATGGCAAACATGAAACATTTACGAGCGAGGGTGGAAGGTTAGATACTAATTAACCTCTCGTTTTTTCAGGGATTATTGGATTTTTGGTCTACGACAATTTACATCATACATTAATGAGTTAATTAATACAACTTTATTCAAAATAGACCATAATAATGTATCTTGAACACTTAGTCTGTTTATTTACGTTATGTTTTTTATTTCAATAAAAAACATATTATATCAATTAATAATTTAAAAGTTTATTATTTTTCTGTTTTTGTTTCAATATTACTAGATAGACAGAACATGATTTCAGATACACTTGAGATAACATATCCTTATCCCGAAAATGGAGAGTTTTTATTGTGTACCCACATGCACAAATTAAGGAATAAAAAAATGACAAGTTTTTATTAGAAAAATAAATACACAAGTTGTTAGCGTAATAAACACATGAGATGTTAAGGACATAGACCTGGTCTTTAGTGACTTAAAAGTCATACCATGTTCTATGTCATCAACCAGTCAACATTTGCAACTAACTGTAATAAAATATAATTTTTCCTTAGTCTTATAGAGTATACCGTGGAAAACTGGCAAGTAGCTACAACTATACAAGGGTAACCTTTTATTATGTATAATGTACCTTTAACATATATAAATCAATATTTTATTAATGAGTCCACCCACCTACTATTAAAGTTTGATTACAGTTGTTTTATGGTGTTCAGAATTGAAATTTACAAAGGTGTGTGACTTGGTTTATCTCAAAAGTCAAGAGTTAGCCTTTCAACTTCGTCAAAGACCAAGTTGATGCTAACATAGAACATGAGTGTGAAAATATTAAAAGACAACCTTTGGAAATAAAATTAGAAACAAAATTAAATATATGCAAAACCTTTTCCTTCCAACTTCAGTTGTCTAATTTAGAGTCAACCAATACTATTTGTGTTCCTGCGACTCTCTTTTCTTGTTTCTCTCTCTTCTCAACCCAAAAGATAGAAGGAAATAATGGAGGGTGAAGGTGCAGGTTGTGCAGTGTGGCAAGGTGTTATTTTAGGAGGAATACTCTTCTGGATTTTATTTTCATCATACCTTAATCTCACTCAAAAGCTTAGATCTTTTCTTCAACCTTGGATCACTCATCATATTCAAACTGGAGCCCCTTTTGTTCTTCACGTCCAGGTAACTAACAAGAACCCATGTTTTTATTCTCCCAAAGTTCTAAGCTTTTCAATGTTTTAGTTCTAAATGCTGAATTATTATTGTTATTTTTGGGTAGATGCGGAATTAACTAAATAAATGTGTTTTTATACTTCCTTTCATTATTGGTTCATCAATAATTGAGTTTCAATGAAAATTAATAAATGCCCAGATTTCTATTCTCCGAAAGTGTTAAATGCTGAATTTTTCTTTCTTTTACTTTTGTTGGGTTGATGTAGAGTTACCAGCATGGATTCCTGGATGCTCTTTTCTCTGGCTTGTCATGTGTTGTTTCTGTGCCCTTTTACACTGCTTTCCTCCCTCTGCTATTCTGGGTGTGTAGTTGTGTACATTTGAGACTTTTGCTTTAGGAGTAAACCCTCAATTCAGTCCTCCAATGATTGTGTTGTCCCATAATTGGTCCTTGAAAAATTTGAACCATCACCACATGGTCTTTCCAAGGACTTAATTCGTGACAGAACTTTCAATTCGATAACGATTTTAATATCTAAAGGACTTAATTGGTGAAAATAACTTTCTGTAATAATCTTTGGAGGACTGACTTGAGGATCTTGTTTTTGTTATAGTATTTTAATGATCTTGTTTTGACAGTTTCAAATTTAATGTCTTTTGGTGTCTGTGTAGAGTGGTCATGGCCAATTAGCAAGGCAAATGACATTGTTGATGGCATTTTGTGATTATATTGGGAACTGCATAAAGGTATGTGTTTACTCTTTCATCTATCTCAGATCACTGCATCTTTTTTTAACCTGTTAAAGTGTTCAACACTTGTTTTGTTTGTATCACTGAATAGGATGTGGTTTCAGCTCCAAGGCCTCCCTCTCCACCTGTTAGGAGAGTAACAGCTACAAAAGATGAAGAAGATAATGCCTTAGAATATGGGCTTCCTTCTTCTCATACTCTTAACACAGTTTGCTTATCTGGGTATTTATTATTCTCTCTAATTACTTTTATTCCCAAGTCATATCCTACTTGGTTAGAAGGATACAGTTTTCCAAAGCAAGATTATGTCCAGTGAGAAAGATGAAACTTTTGCTTCCAACTCTGCTTTTGTCATTGATGGATGTTTCTTCTTGGAATTGATGTTTATCAGCTACCTTATGCACTATGTGCTCACTCATACTCAAATTCAAGGTGCCTATGTTAATTATCTTGGAGTTTCCTTTGTTTGCTTGTTCGTGGCCCTCATTGGCATAGGTAGATCTTCTATTTATTTTACATTCTTAGCAACTTCTTATTATTGGCCTATTGCACAAAAAGCAATGAAAAATATTTGGTCTTTTTTGTAGGAAGAATTTATCTTGGCATGCATAGTTTGGTTGATATTCTCGCTGGCCTTGTTCTTGGACTTGGGATCCTTGCATTTTGGCTCACAGTTGATGCACACATAGACAGTTTTGTGATCTCAGGAAAAAATGGTATTCTTATGCCTAATTAATAAATCCAGCAAAATATACTTGTATTCTCCAAGGTTTTAGGTTGTTTTTCATTTTTTCTTATCTTTTGTACAAAATGTTTAAAACTGCTTAATTCTTTATATATGTTTTTTTTTCCTTATTAGAGTAACCCTTTTCTTTGTATTCTATCTCATCCTAATCTGATTTTGCTGCAGTTATATCTTTTTGGGTTGCCTTGAGCTTCCTCTTGCTTTTTGCTTATCCAACTCCGGAACTTCCAACTCCAAGCTTTGAGTATCACACTGCTTTCAATGGTGTTGCTTTGGGAATTGTAAGCAGTTTTTTACGCATTAACATCATTTAAACTTCTTTCTTCTTTCTATCATGAATGAATATACACTATATTACATAATTTCTTGTTGGTATCTGTTAACAGAATATAGGAATATAACACTCAGGTGTATAGATCAAAAGAAGAGGTCTTGGGGTGCTTTAGGCAATTGTAATTGATTAGATATAAGCACCTTTCAATATTTTGAGCTCCATATCAGAATTTAAATTGTGAATGTTGCTCTATCTGACTAGTCTTGAAACTGACTTGAATTTTCAAATACACATTAACCAGCTTAAAACTGACACTCTTTTGCACCGATTGCATGAAATGCTAATGTTTGAGGTGAATATGCTGGAACAATTTATTTAGTGCAACTGTAGAGTAGATAAATCAAATGTCTTACAGAAGCTATAAAACATTATATGTCCACATTATACTAGAGCATGTTGATATGAAAATGACTTCTGAACTTCCCATGGGTCCTTTTTAGCTTATTTCCAAAAATATGTAATCGAATAAGTGCCAAGTTGCATACACAAACACTCTTGGTTAGTTTTTTATTTTTGTTGCTGTATTAATTTAAATGCTTATGCTGTTCAGGTTGCCGGGGTTCAGCAAACATACCATCAATTCCACCATGGTTCAGTTCCTCGTTTGTTCTCTCAAGACCTCATAATATCGGCATTCGCAGGGAGAATGATGCTGGGAATACCTACAATTTTGATAGTGAAATTCTGCAGCAAGGCTCTAGCAAAATGGATTATTCCTGTGGTTGCAAACACTTTGGGCATACCAATAAAATCAAGCGGCTATATAAAAAGTGATAAACAAGGAGGTTACTTGCAAAAGCTAGTTTCAAAGCATGAGGCATTTGATGTTGATATTGGAATTAGATTTGTTCAGTATGCAGGTCTTGCTTGGTCTGTTGTGGACCTTGTGCCATCTCTTTTTACATACACCAATTTGTGATGTTTAGTGATTCAATTTTGTGATGTTAGTCAATCAAATTATGTATATCATTTTCTTCATTACATTGTCAAGTCTCTTCAATCCTCTATAAAAATCCAAGACTTGCCAACTAATGATGATATAAATCAAAAGAAAAGATCGAAGATAACAGACATTGTGATAAGCAAAGGTCTAACCAATATAAGCACGAATAAATAATTTGTGAACATGATTTGTAAGAGCAATTGAAGCAATATTACCATGCAATTTTACTGAAATTGATAGAACATATCAAAAGCATCCACAAGACAAAAAATACAGTCATAGCTTCTAAAGCTTGAAAAAAATACAGGGAAAACAAACAAAAAATAACCACATTTTGTTGGAATAATACATATTCCAACATAGTCATCATCTTGGAGACTTCTCCAAAAGGGTGTCCAGCCAATTCTTGAGCATAGCATATCAGTGGAATGTTACCTGCCTATCATACATCATTTGGACAACCATAAAAGCATAGGACATGTATACCCATGGACTTACAGCAATCTCACCAACTTGGATGCAGAACTACCTGAAATTAGGGCACAAGTACAAGTAACAATGATACCAGTACATTCAGCACTTATAGGAAATAATCAGGGGTTCTACGGGTGACATCAGGTTCTCCTCTCCTTGGAGCAGGATCAAACTGCAAGAATAATTTCAAATTTCAAGGGATGGAACTGAAGTTAACAATATATTGCCTAGCAGAATAAGAGGAGAAATTATGTTCAATGTCAAAGAAAGAGAGACCTGGATAAATGTGTGGCTCCTGCAATCATCAACCTCCAATATGGAAGCCATGTTCCCACATCGGTAACAATAGTTAGGTGCACTAAAAATAGTAACCACCTTTTGTTCCTGTTTCAACAAAAATAATGCACATGTCTAAAACTTTATCCCATATTCTAAAGCAAGCAAATGAAAGAAAAGATCACTCCATGAGAAGGAAAAATACATGAGCCCAGTTAAATCCCTCCATAACCAGCTGATGAGCTCTAGCAATCAACTTAAGACTGTTTGTGTGATTGAATTGTTCAGATATATCCTGAAAGAATGTGAATTAGCATAGAAATAATTAAAATATTTAAATAAAAAGAAAGAAAGGCAATAACTGACATCTCGATGCTTCAAGTATAACATACTCAACAACCTGGAGTTGAGAAATTGAAGTTATGGTTACCTGGCCAAAAGTGTACCCAGCACCACGAGGAGAAATTCCCCAGCCACATCTGTCATCTGGGTCAGACCACAACAGATCACACATGGGCCCTTCATGAGGAACCTCTTGAACACGATCAAAGTTCCTTATGTTATCAAGGGTCTCAATTGAAGGGGACAGTCCACCATGCAAACAGAATATTTCTGATTCAACCTGGAAGGGACTATATTAAATTAGAGGCTGAATGCTCAAGAGCCTGTAACTAAAACTTTAACTAAAAATTTCTAGTTTATTCATTGTGTTAAACATAAGAAAGTTGTTCACCAGCCAATCTAACATCTCATAGCATGATAAAGATAATCATCCTCAATTGAACTAGTCACAACAGGCAAACAAACCAAAAAACTTGAGTAAATTACATCTCCTGAAAGTTCAGTACAAGCACCTTTTAATTGCATATATGGAAATATAATATCATCGTATCTATGCTTAAACAATCTAAATGTGATTCTTAAAACCCACCACTTTATATCTTAGTTCGCTATCGCAATTTAAACCTTTCGAAACATTTTTCTTCTTCAGAAGAACACAGAAACATAGGCTAGTTTGTAATACATGAAACAGATGCACCTCAAACAACTCACAAGGCACATTAATAGGAGTAATTTTGGCTTTCTAAGTATTTAACTAGAGAAAAAGGTCATATGTCAAATTAATTCATAAATCAAATGTTTAAAAACTAAAGAAAGAAGGATGAGCAATTTATTTAGACCTCTCAAATACAAGGTAAATTTTGATAATTTCGATTAACATTACAAACAGAGAATGTAATTTGCTCCAAAACTAGCCCCCATCTTCCAAATTTTCACTTTACATGATAACTAACACATACAAACAATATACATTTCAAATCACAAAAGAAAAAGAATAAATAAAAAGAAGGGAAAACAGTACTAACCAGTGCAGTCAATGGAAAAAAATCAAAAAGGTCTGTAAAGATCTTCCAAACATTAGCACTACCATACCTGGAAAAAAAACGAAAAGAAAAAAAAAACCTATCATGAAAGTGAAAAGAGAAATTAGATTATTTAAGTTGAACAAACCAAACCAACAAACAAAAATCTAAAATGAGCATGGCAAAGGGTTTGATCCCCCAGGAGCCAAGCTGCATCAGAATCTAAACCCAATTACATGTGATATCAGTCCAGCCACATCAGCACATCCATAAACTTGTATATCAAATAAATCTACAATTCATATACACTTATGTATGTCACTTTCGAAGTTCAAACTCAATCTCAAATATAAATATTAATCTCCTCATTGACACAATATGTACTGAATTACAAGTATATTAAACAGAGCAGTGGATCTATCCAGCACCATAACATTATCGAATTACTTAATAGCCCACAACATCCAACTGAAACAACTACAACGTTATATGCATACAAATCCTTGAATAAAACAGAAGCATCTCCTGCTTTGTCCCATAGGACTTTTAAATGAAGGTGCCGAAAACTCACTTTCTTAGGCATTCATCGTAAAATCCATATACTTGGGTAATCTGCATATAAGAAAAATTTTGTCAATAAATAATGAATACCAATTAAAGTTTTCAATAAAGCCAAAATGTTTAACAATAACAATTAGTTATACAACTAAAAAGCCTCGAAGACTAGTTAATTTTTGTGCCATTCAGGAATAATACTTACTACGTAAGTTCTGAAATAAATGCCATAAAAGGCCTCGGAAAACATAAGCAATTTATAATTTTGAATAAAAGAATAGTGAAAACGGATACCTGACGGCTTTCATGGTTTCCTCTAAGAATAGTAATACGCTGAGGATGCCGCACTTTCAGTGCCACAAGGAGCTGCAAAGAATGTCAATTAAAGGGAAGTTAAAAAACATCATTCATCTCTGATGTGCATACAGTAAACATGATTTTTAGATAATACAAACTTCTATATGCACATGGAATCCACCATTCATCTATGAAAGCCTTCTAGATATTGAAACATTGAAAAACCTTTTACAGTGCTACAGCTACACATTCTAATACTATTCTCTTGTTTATATGTGCTTTCTTGTAAAAAATTGAGAGCAGTTATCTGTCCCTTGGGCATGATCGTATTTTCTATTTTCTTCATGATAGCAAAAGACGAGTCAGATGAAGCTCACAGCTCACTCCAAGCTTCACCGAAACTCTGGACAACAATCTTTCATCTGATCATTGTAACTCTAGTCTCTAATGCATGGATGTCATAAAATGCACTCCGCAAGTAGGATTCGATAAAGAGAACGGGTATATAAAAATAACTATTAAAAAGTAGAGATGGAAGGAAAGATAAATATTTATAACGGTTGTACTTACTGTCACAGTCTCAACTGAATAATAACCACGGTCCACATAATCGCCCATAAACAAGTAGTTAGTGTCTGGACACTGCAAACAGACAGGCATATTTAAATCTCATATCTACATAATTAGCAGAACATTTTATCCGAAACAAAAAATCAACCTTATCATACAAATTCATTTTGCACAATTAAAATGTTAAGAAACTTTAACATAATATAAGGGTCCAGTGAAGTCAATAGTTAGTAATTCCAGCTGTTTACATTTTACTCCACAATTCCGCTGATGCACTTCAATCCTCAAAAGCTTTTTCTTTGACAGGTCTCAATTAGTTAGTTAAGAAATTCCCCATCTGAAACAGAAGAATTGAATACAAAAAGAAAGTCATGGTCAGAAATGATACCTTTCCTCCAATTCGAAACAGTTCAGCAAGATCATGAAATTGCCCATGAATATCACCACAAATTGTCACAGGGCTTTTGACAGGCTGTGGTTCAAGAGAGATACAAAAAAATTAATGCTTCTCTCTCTGAGTAAAAAACTAGACATTAAAAGTTGCACTGGAATACTTTGAGGTTATATCAGCATAGGCAAACTATATAGCACACACAAAGTAAGAATTTAAGGAAAGAAAGGTTGAAAGAATTACATCCTCCTTCCACGAAATAGGCATCAAAAGCAATTGACATCAAGGTAATGAACTCAAATATGAGGAAAATAAAACAAAATGCAAAAACTCATATCTGATATAAAAAATCAATACTTTTCATGCAAAGCAAGCAGTTGATTAAACATTAGTGATGCAAGTGAGATCAGTGTCTTTAGAAACACAAAAAGGCATCATTAAAAAATAAAACATAAGCTAAAAAGATGGGAAGAAAGGGTTGCACCTGGACATTACTCTCATCTGTTAAAATTTCCTTAGCCTTCTCACATAAAACTTTAACCTACAAGCAGGGGGGAAACAAGACCATTAGTTTAATTTTATATTTATATTCCTCATACATAGTAAAACTAAGAGGGATAGATGACATTTGAGATAGCTCCCAAAAAGAGGACATGTCTACTTAAAACAAAGAACACAAAGACAATCAATATAAAATGATATTTTGAGGTGAATAAATAGCAAGGGAAAAGCCTTTTCTAAGATACATTCACTCAGGTAGCAATGAAATCCAGACATTTTCCAATCACATAAGTTTTTATGAAAAGCTGGGTACATCTAACCTCCTCATACCCTACTAAGTAGGAGCCTCGTGCAATGGGCCGCCCTCTTTTTTTAGTTTTTATGTAAAAGAACTTGGTGAGAAAATATCTTTTGCAAGGAAAAATAGATGAAGCAATATTGCGGCTATAAAGTGACAAACTAGATGAGACAACTAGCATAGCACCCACACAATGTATTAAGCACTCCTTCCCCTTAACCTGGTCAATCTTCAACTGTAACCAGTGTTATGCTTCAACTTACAAATCCTAAACAAAGCTTATACACCTCCTCCACCAAATTGCCCACTTGACAGTTTGTAGATTAACGTGTTATTATATTCCAGGAATTATCTCATCTCCCCAAATATCCGAGGGCACTACCAACAGTTTATGAAAATGCCAATTCCCCAAGTCAAAGACAGAAAATCCACATTTTTATATATGGAAACTCCAAATTAGCAACATGTGCAAACAATCTGCTCCAAGTTAAGCCACTAATAACAGTATAACACACCAAATACTACAATTCATGAAGCACATTTTACAGATAAAGACTCGTTTTTAGAAAACAAATATTAATTTGTCTCTACCTATTTGCTTCAGATCAGGGCAAGTAAATAACAAATGTTGCATCTCTATCTACATTTTTGTGAAATCAAACCGGAGTTGCAAATAGTTCTCACTCAAGATTCCTGATGCAAATTTCACAGCTGAAAATCGTTTTCGGGTAACAAATATTATTTATCTATTCCGATTTGCTTCACATCAAGTTTCAAAGAAAACAATCCACCGCATCTTCATATCCATTTCATGAAATCCACCAAAGTTTCACAGAGTTTTCGCTTACACACTCACTAAATATCAAACCACGACACAAATCAAAGATTCAAGGTTAATTCCGTAAATATAGCAAACGTTTCATGCAAATCATAACGATTAAAGGGAATCGAATCGAACCTGTTGCTCGGAGAGTGGTTTGCATTGCATGAGCTGCGAGATCTGCTCGTCAAGATCGTGAGAACCTTCTGACGGAATCGAATTGGCGCCCATGGTGATCGATCCTCTTCTGAATCAGAACGCGGTGAAGAATCGGGGAATTAGGGGAAACCCTAACCCTAGGTTTCGAAGATTCTCTCCGGTGTCGGAGAATGTGGGGGGGGAGAGTGAGAATCGAAAAAGGAGAGGGCGCGTGAAGTAGAAAGGGGAAATGGGTTTGTTATAAATCGATGAATCCCTTTTATTCTTTTTGAATTTGTATGCGGTAAGGAGGGAGATACTTCATTCCTTCCAATCACACATGGCCACGTAGCGAAAATATATCAATTCATTTATTTTTAACTAAAATCTATGGTTTTTGAAAAGAGAAGAGATTGAGTTACTAAGTTAGAAAATCTAAATGAAATATAATAATTTTAATTAATGAGTAGATAAGTAAATTTAAACCATTAAAATGCAAATTTTATTTTTTAACTTACTTTTAGAGTAAGTGGATTATTCTTTTTAAAATTGTCATTTTGAATAGTTATTAATATTTGTGATTCATATGTCTAAAATTGTGATAATGTTAAGTTTTAGATGACTTTCATTATATATGACATCTTTTATAATACTTCTCTTACTTTTTTATTTGTTGGTTATGAATTTTTTTAATTTATTTGTCCTAATTAGAAGTTCAAAGAATATATTAACTATATTTTGCATGTTCACTCTTATTAATTCTTTCTTAATTTATATAAATAGTGAAAAATAACTAATAAACACGTAGAACCGATGGATCTATAAAAAATATAATTCATGTAAATCAACACATTTTTACACTTAAAATGATAAATAGGAATAATGTATTAATAAAAACTTTTTATTTAGGAATGAATGTATTAATAAAAACTTTTTTTATTTACCAATGTCATGTAAATCAAAACATGGTACGTGCTTTAATATTCCACTCAGAAAACAACAAACCCTTTAGAATAAGAGGTGGTAAAGGATTATGTTCATTGCTTGGTTGTATACGATTTTGATAAGGAAAATGTTATATTCTCCAACAAATTATACTACATCATAAAAAAATAACATATATTATAAAATAATATTTTATTTAATAATCAATTTATAAGTGATATATTATTTTCTCATTGCTATAACAATTTGTAAGAATATATATCATTACTCTTTTTTCTATACATACATCACCCCAAAAAACAGTTGTATTGTGTACCCATTTTGCCAAACATGCATATGGTATAGTAGTTTTATATCTCATCAATTATATCATTGTGAGTTTGACTTTGATAACAAAACCAGTGGATCTTCATATGCACTAGCAGTAATAAAACAACCATTGCAGAAAGAGAATCAAGAAAGTTAGTAATGATTGCAAATTTTTACCATGCTTTTTTAGTTGTCCATTTTAACACTTGAGTACTTCAAAGCATGGCAAATTCACCAAACCATGGTATTGGGTATAATATATATAGTACGAGTTAAAAAAATATACAAAACTACTATAAAAAAAGTATTTATTATGATAAGTTCATCATTGCATTAGAATAGGACTGAATTAATGGTTATATTATTCAATTTTATCATTTTAAATTGTTCGATCTGAATTATTTCGTGCATTTGTAATGTACTAAACTAATTTGACTTTCACATTGGTATTAGTTAAATGGGTATTCATGTGTCTATTTTTTCTTACCAACATTAATTAAATATTGAAAATGGAAATGGAGGATTACCACTTTCACTAACTTTCACTAACTTTCTCCCCACTAAACACTTTACAGAATTTCATTAATGTTTTTATTAGATTTTTTGTGGATATTTGTTCATGATACTTAAAATCGAGGGTTAGGTTTTCTTGGACCATATTCATGGGATATGTTTCAATCACAAGATAAAAAAGAATTAGATTGATGTTACTTTAGGAGATGGAGAGGGGAAGAATAAATGACACTAGGAGATGCTAACAAAAGAAAAGACCAATGCTAAGATACCTAATGCAAAAGCAACAACTTATAGTAGACACAAAAAATGTGTGAAAATACATATCAGAAAGCATGCTCCCATTAGTCCCATATACCTCTATAACATTGCAACTTTGGATAAAAATACATAAGAAAATTAGTGGCACAAGAATGAAAACCAGAATGTTCAACTGCATTGGTCAAATTATCAAAGGGGTAGGGCAGACAATTTTAAATGCAAATGCTACTAAAAGCTTATAGCGTGTCTTATCCAGTACATATATATTTAGGCACGAACTCCCTTAAGGCTAACCATACGAGTAGATATATCTCCATGGGGGCCCCTCAATGATGAACCACCTTGACTCCTCCCTGAGCCTCCATATGAGGCATCTTGGTACCGTGTACCCTGATAACCTCGTCCAGCTCGGTCCCTTGAATAGCCACCAGCTGCTTGACTGAATCCTCTTCCACCGCCACCACCATATCCTCCTGCACGACCGCTGCCTTGCCTTGGCTGAGAAAGGTTGAAATCTTGCCACCTACCACCACCTAAAGAGGCAGCTCCACCAGCAGCAGCGGCAGTAGCATAGTCCTGACCGTCTCTCCGCCTCAGAGGCAGATCCAATCCACCACCGCCTATTCTAGCCTCTGTTGCTCTTTCGTTACTCTCTGCAAGGATAGTTAATTTCTCGGTCAACTGGAATGCCAATGCCTGCAACCGACTGTGTTCAACATCTTGGAACACAATGCACCCAGTTGGCTGGTCCCAGCTTGCATGAAGCTCCTCATTGATAATCATCTTACTAACAATGCTGTGAGTGTGAGGAACTGAGAGGTCAAAGATTTTTGTGAGCTGATTTAGGCTCAAGGAATCATATGATGAAGAAAAGGTAAGGAGGTATGTCCTCAATGCTTCCTCCTTGATTTTGTCCTTCAGCATTTCAAGCACAGCATCTTGATTTCTCACAAATTTCCATACATTGAGAGACACAATAACATCAAATGCCTTCTGGAAGTCTCCCTTTGTAAGAGCCCTTGTGGCAGCCATAACATGATCTCTGACATTTTCGGGTGGCCCAGTGAATGATTGTCTGTCACTGACCTCAAGCATGCGACGAAAGTTCTTACTAATGATCTTTCGCTTTGAGTCGTGGACATTGGCAGCCATATTGGGAACTTCGAGCAGCATAGCAGATATAAGATGCACCGACTCCAGGAGCTCAAGATTTATGTGCATATGATATGGCATTTGACGCCTTCTTTCCAACCTTTCCTGGAAGCGGATAAAAAAGCGTTAACCCGATGTGATGCCAAATATAATTCCACCAATTCTAAAACAAATGCAAAAACTAATCCAGATTGAAATATGTATCACAAAAACTAAGGATTTGCTAATTTCAAATTGCTCAATATTAAAACTAGAAGTTTCATAATTGCTCAAAAAGAATTTATTATAAAATTAAAAATAATGAAGGGTAGGGTAGTCAGTACCTGTTCTGGAGTCTTCTCATGATAACGACTTTGTGACACACCTTGTGCAAGCAACTCTTTCACCCTACCACCAGAATAGAGTTCAGACAGACAGCTATGTGCTTCAGAAATCAGTCCAACTCGAAAAGCACATAGACCCAATTGTGATATGGCCCTGTTAAAAAGTATCTGTGCTGAGACATCCATATGCTGAACACTATCCTGCAAATGGCTCATCAGTAGCAGATCACGGGCTATTGAGAACTCATCATGAAGAGCATGATGATATATATCACAAAGCATTGCTCGCGCTTTAGTGCGCTCATCACCATATTTGTATATCAAAGACACCAATACATCCATATGGGTCCTGCTATTCTCAGGAAAGGTGGGTTTCCGGGGCACAAGCTCTGGGGTAACAACAAAGGCAGTAGGAATTCTTGTTGCTTCAATCCCTTTGGACTCCTCCCCTTCGTTATCTCCATCTTCTGTCAGCTCGGCAAGTTTTCTCATGGCATCATAAACCTCTTGTGGCTTATAGTAAATAAGTTCAACCCTCCTCAAAGCTACCTTAGAAGCAGCTTTGAAATCTCCACTCCTTTCAAGATATTCCTGAACATTCTGAGCAAGAACCTGAAACACAGGCTCATCCCTAAGTCTCTCAACATACTCACGGGTATGAGGATCTATGCACTGTAGGCTCTTGAAAAACTCAGCATCCATTTTTTCCAAAAAAGCAACTAAGTTACCCCAAACACGAATTGGTCCATTATAGTCAGCCCCTTTCTGAGTTTCATTCTCATCTGCCTCCACTGAATCATCAACCACTATGTTTGGGTACTGCACTAGGATATCAAGAATGAGCAGCATGTTCTGCACACATTTTTTCCACACAGTTATGGGCATATGCCCACTAAGGCCGGGATTAACATCAAACTGCGCAGAAACGACACTGAAAAGAATTTCCAGCTTCTGTGCAGGTGTTTTAGCAACTTTCGTTAAGAATGTAAGCTGCTCAACCTGTTCAAATATGCAATAACGATAAACAATAGTCAATGGCAATCAATAAATTGTGGAGTTATAATTTTAACATTTATATGACCAAAGCATTTATAGTTTGTAAAGGAATTTGTTCAAAACATGTACCTGTTTATTTTCAAATGTTATCAAAATACATGATTGACTTAAAAATATTATTCAAAGTATAATAAAGTAAAAACATAGCTATCATTATACCTGTTCAAACCTTCCGGTTCCCTTCTTGCCCCTAGCTGCCACAACCTCTTTGAATTTCTTGTTAACTGTGTCCCAAGTAATCTCACTAGGGTCTTTCATAAATTGCCTATCCAAAAGCCTATCTTTCTTGCTAAGCTTTTGGTCCCATGGTCCATCGCCGGTATCTGCCTTAACATCATCATATCCATCAGCTTCGGAATCCGATTTCGTAACATTCTTGCTAAGTTGATTCGGCTCAATGATCTCATCATCACTCTCATATTCTTCCTCTGATTCCTCATCTTCAGCCTTTTCGTCCTCACTCTCAGGACCCTCCCGGCACTTATTAATCAAGTCCTCATATTGCTTATTGTTTTTCTTCAATTTTTGCTTCATAGAGTTCAAGGCCTTGGCATTGCTACTACTCATCTTCTTTTTGGCTTCCTTATTTGCCAAAGCCTGAGCCAAGAAATCTTCCAACATCACAAGGGCCTTAATATAAAGATTAGGGACCTTATCAGACTCGGTAACACGCATAACTTTCTCAAGCTGTTTGTTGATCTTGTCAAAGCTCTCTTGTAAACTGACCCAGTCATTAATCTTCGTGGCATTCTTCATTTGATCAACGGTAAGATTCATCTCCTCAAAACGCTTATCTTTTGCAGATTTGACGACACGTTTTTCGCCATCGGAGTCATCACTGTCACTTGCATTACCCCGGATGTACTTGTCAGCTAGATTAGAAGGTTCACCTGTTGCTTCATTTTCAATCTCCTCGTTATTATAATCACTTCCCTCCTCTTCCTCAGAATCACTAGCACCCTGACATTCAAAAAAATATATTTAATATAAGATAACACAGTTTTCTTGAATCCCCTGAAACAAAAAATAATCATTATTATTATTAATGCAAATTAGGTAAAATACCTGTGTCCAGAATCTTGAAGCCATCTTCTGTCAAATTTCTGGGCAGATCAATACAGCAAAAATAAAAATCTGCAATGAACATAACAATACAATATGATTCAGTAAACGCTAAAAGATATAGAAACAGTTACAAGTGTTTACAAAAAACATCATTAACAATAACAAATTATATGGACAAATGTTCTAAAACCTATGATAAATAATACCAAAAAAATAAAACGAAAGCTATATTAAGAATATGTTCGATTCTATAACAAAGAGATGCAGAAACAAAATGAGATATAGAAAATGAAAGTGTAAACATAAACGAACCTGCGAACAGAAAGTAACTTCGAGCGGCGAAGAAGAAAGCAGAGATAAGGGTTAGGGACTGAGTGTGGAATTAAACTTTTTTTTATTAAAAGCCCATAACATCACGATTTGGGCCCCATTTGCATTGTGTATTTTTTTAAGAAATATGATTTTTGTATCCGGAGATAAGTTTTCTTTTAGCTACTAAAATAATTATATGTGTATTTTTTTAGAAATATTTTTGTAATTAAGAATTAAGTAGGATGTATATCACAATTTTAGTAACTGACTAATATAATTTATCTTCTTATATGAAAGTAATCTGAGTAATGGTGTGATGAATTTTCAAATATTCCAAATGTATGACAAAGATGCTTTACTAGTATTTTATGGAATAGAAGAATAAATCAAAAATGATTAATATTTGACTATAATATTTATACATCGTTAGTAAATGATACAATAACAATATATAAACTCATATATTGTTAGTCATAAATTTCTCTCTCTTAATTTACGCATTAATATAAAAAATTTATATAATAACTAAATAGTTAATCAATTATATACATTACTTTTATTTAAAAGTTTATAAGCTTGTACATCCATCACATTCCAAATATGGATGAGGCAGCCACAATGGAAAAACTTTGTAGTATGTGCATCCTTTTTTCTCAAGAGTTATTGATTAAAGATATGTTGTTGCATACTCTATCTTGCCAAATAATATCTTGTCGCGCATTAAGAAATAATTAATTTCATACCAAATCTTTTATTATACCAAAAGATATAAAAGACCTGTATAGGAATACATGCAATGCATGGACTCAACGAGTAATGTAGTAACGATCTGTACCAAACAATTTACTTTAAAAGTACCTACCTTTTTACATTCAAAGTTGTATTACACACACTAACTTCTAACATTTTGAAGTAGGGTGTACGATATATATTAAATTAAAGTGTAAATATTTATTTTGTTCCTTAAAAAATTATGTATGTGTTAAATTGGTCTCTAAAAAAGTAAAATTAAAACTAGTATTTAAATATCGTGAATGTAAGTCACATAATCTCTATATCATGTCAAAAAATGCTAAAATACCAACTTGACCCACGTTTGATATTTTGTGGACCATTTTGAATTTTTCAGGTACCAAATTGATAATACAAAATTTGCAAGCTAAAAATATGTATCTAATCAAAATTAAAATAAATAAATATAATCATATATAAAAAGATAAACACATTAAATTAAATAAATTAATATTTTATAATTGATATCTACACGACTTCATATTTTGAAATCATTAAATGACCAACTCGTTAATATTATTGAATATTTATCGCTCAATATAAGTCATTGGACAATCATTCCTCCATATATGTCTCATTTGATTATGCAATATATTTTTCACAATCTTCACATTTGAAAAGACTTTTTTTACGTTGATGTGATAACATGTAAAATCATTAATAACTTCAAAAAAGATAAACTAATGAGTAAAGATGTGTCTTTCACTCTCAAAGAAGCAATTTCACTTGTGTTACGAATAGCAATGATACAACTCTCAAGTTGATTATCAATCATCGTGAACCAATTGAACAAAAATCATATGGTAAAACTTTGGAAATTTAATTAGTTTTACCATATTAAAACTTAGAACAAATTCATTGGACTTAAACAATACATATAAAAAAGTAGCTGAATATTTGTCTCCGAGAAATGATTATGAAGTTCCTTAAGCTATATACTTACAACAATAATATTTAATAGTATAAAAAATTCAATACAATAATAATTATTTGTTTGTCACGAAATATGTCATGTCAATTACAAAAAAATGGGAGCAGATCTATTGTCTTGCTAGTTTGTGACATTCTATGTGTCGAAAGGTATGATTGATCAGAAAAATATTTAATAATTATATTTTTAATTTATATAATTTTTTCAACCAATAAGAATTAAGCCAAAAAAATATACCTTCCACTTATAGAATTACAAGGTATACATATTTTTTCAAAAAATCCATGTGTGTAAACGAGCTGAGGGTGGCACCGTCCCTGCTTGTACATGAGATGGTGGGTGTGGGTGTGGGTGTGGGTGAAACTCATGAAGGTCTATTCATTTTAACCGAATTATAGTTTGTTTTAAATTAAAAAAACAAAAATTATGAATATTAAATATTTTTTGGTTTTACACATGAATTCTCGTACAGAATGTAATATTGTCTGAGCTGGGAACATCTATAGATATGTGAGACTAACTCTCTCAGTGGATATTTTTTCATCCACAAGACTCGAACTTAAAACTTTGCTTAAGAAAAATCAAACACGTATCATTTGAATCAACACTCATTGGTTTATGAATAATAAATATGAATGTGAATAAACATTTTAGAGTATTAATAGTCATATCCTAAAATGACAATGTGGAAAAGAATTCTGAATTGCATAAGATAAAATCTTTTACAACATGTATGATTTTCATTTGAAAGCGGAGGTAAGACAAAATAATAGCTTACTTTTTGTGTTTGAAAAAAGTTTATATTGTTCAAACTATCATATATTTAGAATTACTTATCCATCTTGTAATGAAATCAAAATAATGAAAATGTATTGATTCATATACTATTTGGACTTCTTCTCTCTACACTATATTATATTTTGTTTAACTTAATTGCACTTATTATTCTTTTTGTTTACAAAATCACACTTATTTCTCATACATGAGTAAGTCATTGCATGTTATAATGTATGTATAAAAATTAGGAGTTTTTTCTATGTGTAAAAACTGGAAGTATAGTTTGAACAATTTTAATAAAACGTGGGACGTATAATTTACTCTTTTTAGTTTAATTCTCATTTTAGTGGGCCTACATCTATTTTAAAGAATATTTAGTTGATGGTAATGAAAAAAAAAAACATTTTTTATAACAAATATGACTTTTATGTTTTGATTTTTTGAACAACTTCCAAGGTTGCACCATGTTCCTTATCAATTATCATTGAACTCCATTCCTTATAAAAGGGTGTTCCAAAAATAGCAAAACAACCAACATATTGAAGGTATCATCAAACTTTGCAAAAGAGACACCCCTCTTTGACTAAGCCACCCTGTAACCCTTTCTAAAGTCTCCTTAAAAACCACCTCATCCCTCATTCCCTCCAACATTGTTTGGTAGTTGCCCCTTGTTTGATTTGTGCCACTTTCATTTTAAGGTTTGTAGGGTACATGCCCCTTGTTTGATTTCTCTCACACACAAACACAATATAGGGTAACATTATTATTATTATTATTATTATTGCTAGTGTAAGGTAACATGTAGCATCTTTATTACTTGTTGCTGTAGATTTTTGTTTTATTTCCTAGAAATGCATAGCATGATCAATTTCTGGTGCTTATGATTGAGATATGCAATGTTGGGGAAATGGTTAATGGGTTTCATAATTTACCCCAACATAAACAATGTCTTATAAATTTTGCAGTGTAGGATGAAATTTCTGATATAACTTTTTTCCAAGCATTAGTTTTCTTGTATTGATAATTACAAATGTGGGTTCTGCAATTTAAAATTATGGTATCTTATACTGCAAAAGCTGCCAAGGACCTTTCTGTATCAAATTGTTAAATCAGCTATAGTTTCATGGGATATATGGTAAAATTTATTTCAATTTGTTGCCTTTATTGGTAATTTGGTATAATTCTATAGCTTTGGCCTTTTCTTTCTGAGACATCAAAATACTTTTTGAGACAGCAAATATGACGTGCTCCTCTGAATGAGTTCACCAGGCCAGTAATTTCGTCAAGACATAATGTCTTCTGTGCCCTCATTCTCTGCAGATTTCTGAAAGCAAATAAATTTTTCGGAAGTTAATTCCATTTGTGATAATTGACCCACATAGTGCGATAAAGACTTGGTTGTTGTTAATTCCATTTGTGAACCAGTTTCCTTTCTCTTTTATGAATTACCAAGAATGTTGAGTGTCTAAGAAAATATTCATAAGCCTTTGTAGGTGAAGCATTGAGACCAGTCCTAATGCCTTCATCATATAAAGCTAGGCATAGATCTCAACCTTATGCATGTATAAAATCATTCATGTATTTTCACGTAACAGTTTAACCTTTTAGGAGAGACGATTACACGACATGATATCAAACTCTCCTTGAGCTAATGGTTTAGATTTTGAGCCTTGCCACTCTCCTTCGTCTAAATCAAAGTAGGATTTCACAACGTGGCAAAGATGAACCTTTGTATGATTCACGCTAAAAGTCCAAAGCGCTCTTGCGTGAAGGGACACATTAGTGCGAGATTCACGTGCATTTGCCAAACATCCTCAAACCTTTTTTTGTTAATTTTTTGTCCTATTTACTATCTACCTGAACCCCACAAGTTTTGTTGCGACTCATAATTAACTTGCTATAAACAAATCATACAGTGCAGGGAAAATGATATTTGAAGAATCTCTTACCTTTAATGGGAGGGAATTGGACACCATACTCTCTTTCAAGTCTCCCATAGCAGACATGGAGAATCACTTACTTGGTAAACCAATAGGCACAAAGAAAATGTGCACTTCTGATGATTTGTCAAGAACATATAGTAACTTGTCCGAAAAGAGCTTTCATTCACCAGTCCCACAGAATGAAAGAGATCAAGCTGCACTGAAGTTGCAGAAAGTTTACAAAAGTTTCAGAACAAGGAGGCAACTTGCAGATTGTGCAGTTCTTGCAGAGCAGAGATGGTTAGTTTTTTAAAATTGCTAACAAATTGCTTAGTCATCTCTCATTTCCAAAACCAACAACGCGTTGGTTTAGTGGTGTAAGGCCTCGCTATATCCCCAGAAAGACCAAAGGGTCAAGTGTTCGATTCCAGGGAACGACACTTGTTGGGAGGGACAGTAAACCACTTTCAAAACAATTAATCAACTTTGGTATATGGAGGTGGTTGTTTTACTTCAGATGTTTTAAGCCTTACTTTGAATGATCTCATAAAAATGCAATAACTGGAAAGTTCTAACTCTAAAGGATGGAAAAGAAAGAAAGAAAACAAGGGATTTTATATCTCTCATCCCTGTCAACTCTGTATCAAACATCTGAGAGTTATATTCTTGTGTATGTCAGTATATATACATTAACACAAAACTCTTGTAGGTGGAAGCTTTTGGATTTTGCTGAACTAAAGCGGAGTTCTATATCATTTTTTGACATGGAAAAGCCAGAGACTGCACTTTCACGTTGGTCTAGGGCAAGAACCAGAGTTGCCAAGGTAAGTTCTAACACATATTGCTTGTGCTATAATATGTTATTGTTGTGGTTTAAACTTTAAACTTCTAAGTTATTCCTCTCTCTTTTTAATTCGATAGGTTGGAAAGGGTCTATCTAAGGATGAGAAAGCTCGGAAACTTGCTTTGCAGCACTGGCTCGAGGCAGTAAGTCTCTCACCAAGTGATATATTTTAACTAAACTCTTTGTTTCTCTAAGCCTATCAAAAGATTTGGTTTTTATAGAACATACTGTTATCTCTGGATTCATATAGTCGACGACTTTACCTGATAGGAAAAGTGTTTTGGCTGCTCTTGCTAGTTTCTCTAATCGATTGTCAATTTGAACAGATTGACCCTCGTCATCGCTATGGCCATAACCTTCAATTCTACTATGTTAAATGGCTCCGCTGTGACAGCAATCAACCTTTCTTCTATTGGTAAGATTAAAAGCGCAATAAATAGATATGTTTCTGTTTGAAAGCTAACTATCTTTCCAACAAGCTAATGTATATTTATCAATGTTCTTGATTGTAGGCTTGATATTGGGGAAGGCAAGGAAGTCTGTCATGAGAGATGTCCTAGATCAAAGCTTCAGCAGCAGTGCATCAAGTATCTTGGTCCAGTGAGTTTTTCTTACCCTTTTACTATCTCTAATTAACTTTTTCATCTATAAATATCGTTGAGGATGAGTCTCGGCATAACGGTAATGTTGCTGTTTAGTGACCAATAGGGCAATTTTAAAAGTTGTCTCTTTTGCAGGCAGAAAGAAAGGTCTATGAAGTAATTATTGAGAATAGGAGACTCTTCTACAAGGAAAGTGGGGAACCTATTCACACAACAGGAGATGCTAAATGGATTTTTGTACTTAGCACATCCAAGACTTTGTATATTGGGCAGAAGAACAAGGGTACATTTCAACATTCAAGCTTCTTGGCAGGTGGAGCAACATTATCTGCTGGTAGATTAGTGGTAGAAGATGGTCTTCTTAAGGTATAAAAAGTAAAGAAAACCCAACATTTCCATAATAGATTAAATCATTGTATTCCTATACTTTCCATTTGCCTTTTTTTGGCCATACTGACAGTAAACCTTTTCAAAATGAAAGGCAGTTTGGCCTCACAGCGGACATTATCTCCCAACACAAGAAAATTTCGAGGAATTCATGTCATTTCTTAAGGCGCATAATGTGAATCTTGCAGATGTAAAGGTAAAGAGAGGCAAAACTATTGTTTCGGTATAAGATAGCATCTGTCAATGTAGTGCAAAATTTGATTCACGGATTACATGGAAGGAGAAGAGATAATTAAACAGATAGATTATGATCCCAATAGGCATGTCATCATGCATAGAAAATTTGCATGAGTTGTCAGCATACTTTCTTTTTTCTCTGAAATGCTAACCTTCAATCTTCATTATTTTCAGAAAAGTCCAAGGGAAGATGAAGAAGATATAGCCAAAATGAACAAGGATATTCTCTTCCGAGGCGATCCTTCAGAGACAGAATTAGCTGAAAACTTTGAAACCAAAAGTTCCAGCACACTTTCCCAAGTGCTAACTGACTTGAGAAATGAGGATTGTGATGCTAAGCCAAATTCTGATCCACCCTTGTCAAGATTATCCAGAGTAGGATTAAATATACCAAGGCTTGAAATACCAAAAAGAGACAATATTTTTGACATTTTTGGAGTGAAACAAGCACATCCACCAAATTGTGATGTTCCTTCTCCAGATTTTGCATCAGAATGTGGTTACGAAACAGCAGAAGAATCGTTAATCGATGAGGAGGATTTTATGGTTCCGAAATCAAATTTGTTTGTTGAGGATCAAGCGGAAGAAGGACAAAATCCGATTCCGAAGGAATATATAATGAAGAGGATAGATTCACACAAAGGAATGAAGTCATATCAGTTGGCTTATCACTTAAGTACCAGATGGACAACAGGTGCTGGTCCTAGGATTGGTTGCTTAAGAGACTACCCTCCAGAGCTTCAGTTTAGAATACTGGAGCATCAAAATTTGTCTCCAAGAACAAGAACTACTGCTCCATCTCCTAGGATCCCATCGCCGCTTCGGTTCGGCCCGAATAATCCACCACATTCAGCAAGGGGTAGGTTATGAACTAATAATGCTATTTGTTAATTCTGTTGGGGTGGAAAACTCTTAGCAGACATTGTTTTGCAATTTGATGACATTGTTTTACTATCCATATAGTTTTTGTAGGTCTTGTGTGAATGAGAAACATAAGAATTTGTATGTCCTGTAAGAAAGTGTCAGATAATGTTCTTACATCCAATTTCCAAACTGAAACAATAACCATTTGTAAATCATTAATGATATGTATTATGTAGGACAGTCATGTGGCAAAAAATAATTCTGTGGGGTTGCTCATTACTTTGAGTGTAATATCTATGCACTGATAGTATAAAGATTTATATACAGTCGATTCATCATCTATCATTCATTTAAATAACTTTTATTTAAGAGTCAATGATGATTAAAAATGAATAATGGACATCTATATGTGTCATCCAAGTAAGTATAGGGTCTATCCATCTCATATGATGATACAATGGGGAAATAAAAAGGTGAAACTAGATGAAGGAACACACTTAACTTATTTATCACTACCACCTTAATTTTTGGGACAGTTCTTATTGGATTTACTGAGTAGCCTCCAATCATTAGGGAGTTCTATTGTTATGGGGTATAGGAAGAGTGAAGAGCCGCAAGTGAAACAACACGTCTTGAACCAAAACCTTAAGACATTAGTTTTATAGGTGTTTTCTACTTTTAAATTATTTCAGTCCTCCCCGCATATCTAATGTAAGAATTCACATTTGAATAAACTCAACTATTCTAATTAATTTCTATCATCTAACAAGAAATACATTGATTGGATTAACATAGGTGTAATGTAAATAATAAGCACCTGATTTTGGAATGGAATTAAGGATGACAGAAGTGAATGTGAAAATACCATATGCAGTGCCAATGTGTAAAAGTAAAAATAAAGAATGAGAAATACTATCCTCGACATCCTCCTACAAATTCACCCAATCATAGTGATTAGTAGCACAACTTTCAACATCAATATTATTAATTCTATAATTTTTTCATCTAACAATGTATATCATAAATTATATAGTCATATAATAAATAATATTGAGAATACTTATCTAAAAGTGATATGCATTATATTTAATCAAATATAGGTTGAGTTCAGGTTTAAAGGTAGACTCAATTGATATTAAGAATATGGTTAGCTTTAGGTCTATGGTCAGGATTGACTTCATAAAAATGGTCCGACCAACATTTAGGAACGGGTAAAGGATAAACCTTACCCAAACCATGCTTACCACTACTAGAAACACAACTCGATTCAAACTCGAGTCGAGTTTTGAACCGAACAAATCTTTATCGAACAGAGACCAAATTAAACTCTGGTTCGAGCTCTAATGTGAAATATCTATAATGTAACAAGACTAACTATCCATATAGAATGTTCTTTCATATAAAACTCAAACTAGAATATTATTTAAAAGAATCAAATAAGTACAACTTTAATCAAACATATTACCTAGTCTTTAATATAATGTTTTTTTATCTTTCTCATTACCAATAAAAATTGAAAATAAAAAAGATACTTTTAGTCTACTTCAATTTTATTTAATTTTTGAACAAGTATGTATTCACAAATCTTTATTTATGTCTCAATTGACACAATAATCAATAGAAATATATATCATTTTTTTTACAAAAATAACTTTTGAATTATAAGGCCTTATTTAATTTTTTAAAAGCATGAAAGTTTAATTAAAAATTTAAATCATACGGAATTATTTAAAATTTTAATATAAAACATACAAGAAGAACTGAAGAAGGACCAAAAAATAATAAACAGAAAATAAAAAATTGAAGAAAAAAAAACATGTGCAAAAAAACTTGTGGGTAGAATGGTAATTTCCCGAAACCTAAGTGACTATAAATTCTCTGAAAACTAGGGTTTTTCTTCTCAGCATTCTCGTTCATTAGCGGAAAGTCGAAGCCGTACCTAACCCTTGATTCTTCTTTCATCAGCTCAGGTTCGAATCAACTTCATTGCTCTATTCATTCCAATTGCATCATATATCCTCGTTCTTTGATTAATTATTTTTACGTTCAATTGTAATTCAGCCACTGTTGTGTTATTTTAGCTTTCATAATGATTCCACCCTTTTTCACCATGCTCATTCGCCGATCTTGTACAATGATGGTTTTAATTTCGCCCAAACTTTTGTCTTCTTAAGAATTAGGATTTTTATGTTTTGATGCTTTATAGTAAATAGTTGCTTTTTAAGATTGCATGAAATTTGAGGTGGTTCTGGTGATCCTGTTAAGCTTGTTCTTCCTGATTTTGATCCTATAGCTGTAGCTGAAATTGTAAATTAATTTTTATAGACACTTTTAATCTTATATAGTGTAGCTCTGCTGCATTAAACATATTTGGACATGTTAATTTCGTCATAATATATTGGATTTAAACTGTGTTTCTTATAAATTTTCATTTGGAAATTCGACATGTTTAATATATTTGCATTAAACATCATGTATGCTATTTAGCAATTTGGTGACTGCATATTGTTTTAAATATCATCAATTGTGATCTTTAAAGTATGTTCTTAAATTTTTTATTGCATTATAGTTACAATTGAAATGACTTCACAAGTTTTGTTTAAACTAAGTTTTTCATATTATGCATGCCATGATTGATAATCACTTATAGGCCAATTTGAAGCGAAGTTAGTGGCTGAGTTGAATCAATATTGACCTTAAATTCTAACATAATCACAATGAACTTGGTTTTTGTTTTGTGTGAATATGGATATTAAATTTTCCATTGTTAGAATTTTTACTGGAAGTTGAAAGTTGGTGATCCATAGTGCTAGCTTTTGGGTTTGTTTAAATGTCCACTTATATCGCGCATTTTTTTTTTTTCTCATTCATATTGACAAGTCTATCACTCAAACCCGTATACTTATCTATTTCATCAAGTAACTATTGGTTGTTTGTTTGAACAGTATGGAGTCTGCGGTTAAGCATGCTGTTGTTGTCAAAGTCATCGGTCGAACTGGATCTAGAGGACAGGTGACCCAGGTCAGGGTGAAAGAAGAACTGAAGAAGGACCAAAAAATAATAAACAGAAAATAAAAAATTGAAGAAAAAAAAACATGTGCAAAAAAACTTGTGGGTAGAATGGTAATTTCCCGAAACCTAAGTGACTATAAATTCTCTGAAAACTAGGGTTTTTCTTCTCAGCATTCTCGTTCATTAGCGGAAAGTCGAAGCCGTACCTAACCCTTGATTCTTCTTTCATCAGCTCAGGTTCGAATCAACTTCATTGCTCTATTCATTCCAATTGCATCATATATCCTCGTTCTTTGATTAATTATTTTTACGTTCAATTGTAATTCAGCCACTGTTGTGTTATTTTAGCTTTCATAATGATTCCACCCTTTTTCACCATGCTCATTCGCCGATCTTGTACAATGATGGTTTTAATTTCGCCCAAACTTTTGTCTTCTTAAGAATTAGGATTTTTATGTTTTGATGCTTTATAGTAAATAGTTGCTTTTTAAGATTGCATGAAATTTGAGGTGGTTCTGGTGATCCTGTTAAGCTTGTTCTTCCTGATTTTGATCCTATAGCTGTAGCTGAAATTGTAAATTAATTTTTATAGACACTTTTAATCTTATATAGTGTAGCTCTGCTGCATTAAACATATTTGGACATGTTAATTTCGTCATAATATATTGGATTTAAACTGTGTTTCTTATAAATTTTCATTTGGAAATTCGACATGTTTAATATATTTGCATTAAACATCATGTATGCTATTTAGCAATTTGGTGACTGCATATTGTTTTAAATATCATCAATTGTGATCTTTAAAGTATGTTCTTAAATTTTTTATTGCATTATAGTTACAATTGAAATGACTTCACAAGTTTTGTTTAAACTAAGTTTTTCATATTATGCATGCCATGATTGATAATCACTTATAGGCCAATTTGAAGCGAAGTTAGTGGCTGAGTTGAATCAATATTGACCTTAAATTCTAACATAATCACAATGAACTTGGTTTTTGTTTTGTGTGAATATGGATATTAAATTTTCCATTGTTAGAATTTTTACTGGAAGTTGAAAGTTGGTGATCCATAGTGCTAGCTTTTGGGTTTGTTTAAATGTCCACTTATATCGCGCATTTTTTTTTTTTCTCATTCATATTGACAAGTCTATCACTCAAACCCGTATACTTATCTATTTCATCAAGTAACTATTGGTTGTTTGTTTGAACAGTATGGAGTCTGCGGTTAAGCATGCTGTTGTTGTCAAAGTCATCGGTCGAACTGGATCTAGAGGACAGGTGACCCAGGTCAGGGTGAAATTTTTGGATGATCAGAACCGTCTGATTATGAGGAATGTGAAAGGACCAGTGAGAGAAGGAGATTTTCTCACCCTTCTTGAGTCTGAGAGGGAGGCAAGAAGGTTGCGCTAGATTCTAGGCTTTATTAGTTTGTTTCCAAAATTTAGTCAAAACATGTCTTGAATTTTGTTGCAGTTAGTGAATGCTAAAGGTTATCTAGCATCTGGTATTGCTGTCATGGATCTATTTTCTATTGGTATGATGACTTGAGAGTTTTGATGTTTCCAGTTTAAGCTTCAAGATTGAAATGAATTTTGATTAATTTATCGTTTATATTCACATGTTGGAAGTTTTGAATTGAAGGTTATGTTTCGGAGACTTGGTTTGGAGGAGGAAAGGGAATGCATAGTTTTGGATAGAGTCTCTTGTTTGGAAGTTGAGGGAAAGGTTTTGAAGGTTTTTTATAGCCTTCTAAAACCCTTCAAATGCCTGTTTTCGTGGTTCCCCAAATTTAGTGTTTTTTTTGGATATAAATATTAAGTATCTATATATAGTAAATTTTTATAATTAAATTCTTATCAATTTTTCATCTTTAATTAGTTTTTTAAAGTGAGGGTAAAACACTATTATTGTATTATTATTATTTTAGTCTTATATTATCTATAATTTTCACACTTCCGATTAAGAGACTTAACTTGATTTATTTTTCGTTCTCCATCCCTTCTTGATCCTCGTACCTTTTTTTTTATAGTGATTGATGAATATAATTTTGTTGTTGGGTATTGGAAATTTGTAGGACATGTAACAAAGTTTTTAACAAGTCAATATTAATCAAAAAATAATGTAAGGGCCTAGTAAAGTGTTTCCACCAACTACTCCAATAGTGATAATCATTAATGTTTTAGATCTTTGGGATATGAATTATGATTATGAGGGGGGATGTTTTATATGTTTTAGAATGAAAAGTAAGTTTAATCAGAAGTAAATTTAACTATTGGATTTTTTTAGAATTAATGATATTTAGAATGAGAAATAAGTTTAAAAAACTTATTATTTAAGTAAGTTGATTCCTCTTCTATGATTATATACTAAAAAGTCATGAGGTTAGAGTTTACGTAGGGTTTGAAATCACATTTTCCATTACAATCTTAATAAGAGAATAAATTATCTTCTAGTATGAGGAAATAATATCTTCTCCGACCACTAATCTTAATGATGTAAATTTGATTAACACATACAACATAATTACAACCTTAATTTAAAACTTAAGTCAATATTTCGATGATATATTTTTTGGTACAAGAATTATTATTAGTTTAGTCTTATATTTCAATGATATTCTTGTATTTTCGATGATATGCAAATAAATAATTAGTTTTGTGTAAAAAGCTAATATACAAGCTTTGCATTACAATTAAACTCAGTGTTAAATAATTGTAAAATGTATTGTCTATGAAAAGCAAACTTTCAAAAATAATCTTTTCAGATTACTTAATTCATTTTCTATAGTTTTTTTTGTTTTCAAGTACGTTTTTGAAAGTTTTCATTTTTTCTTCTGAAAAGTACTTTTAAGTAAATTTTAATTGTAGATATTAATATAGGGATATTGTAAATCCTTTTTCACAATCTACTGATAGAATCAAAACAAAAATAAACTTAGTACCAAATTAAGATGAAAATATATGTTTTTACAAATTACTTTTAAAAATATATTAATAAGACGATGATCTAATATTAAATCACCAAATCGATCAAAAAGATTAAAAAATTAACTTTTTTAAATAATACTTTATTAAGAGTAACAGTGAGAAGATAAGATAGTGAGATTAATTCATTACAAGGCTTAAATGGTTGAATTAGTACATTTGAATAATTTATTTTGCACGGTTTGATTAGAAGCATACGAAAGCACGAGTTGGTGAGAATTGAGAACTGAGAAAGGCACACACATTCACGACTTCACTGTTTTTTGAATCAGAATTCGAAAACAAACTCAATCAGCGTTTAATCGAATTCAATTTCGAAAATTCCAAATCCGTAAAGTGTTATTCAGAGCCATAAACATGAGACCTGATATCGTTACCGAGGTTAATTCTTCAATTCTCTCTCTCATGATTCATTTTTTAAATTCATCTTCAATTTTTAAGTTATGAGTACCAACACACTTCATTTAAAGCTATACTTAACATTTCGTAGCTTTTCTGATTATTATTAAGCTTGATTTTTCCATGTTTCGGTCGAGATCCGATAGATTCATTTATTATCCAGTTATTTTGTGTACTGTGTGATTTGGTTTAAAGAAAACTTGAAAGCTCTGAAAATTAGGGCAAATTATGAAATTAAGCTATTTTATGAGTTCACTTTCTATTTTTTTGTTCTGGATTGGCAAAATCTATTAGTTTTTTTTTGTAGAGCGGTTAGACAGAGATTTAGCATTTTGAGGCGAAATCGTTGACAAGGATTTAGGTTAAAATGGTTTTTATTTGAAGACATGATTTGTGATAGGACATTATGGTGCCATTTGATCTGAAAAGGCTTAGATGTTGTTGGGTTACATAGAGATTTGCCTTCAAGTGTTGTGCTGATTTCTGATTAATTTTTTCTCGATGGCATACTTGACACAGGCAGGGTTGTCTACTAGAGTAAATCAGTGGTGGGAAAACATTCCATTCCTCACTTCTGCTGTGGTGGTTGTTTGTGGAATTATTTACTTGGTTTGTCTTTTGGTTGGATATGATTCCTTCGCCGAGGTTTGCTTCTTGCCGTCTGCTGTTATATCTCGGTTTCAAGGTCTGTTTTTATTTTTATTTTTATATTTGATCAGTGGATATAGTTAACTGTTTGGATTGAGTCATACTCGGTTTATTTTTGAAAATGCAGTTTACAGGATTTATACCTCCATTCTTTTCCATGGTTCATTGCTTCATGTTTTCTTTAACATGATGGCTTTGGTTCCCATGGGGTCTGAGCTGGAGAGGATCATGGGCTCAGTTCGCTTGTTATATGTCACTATTTTGTTGGCTACAAGCAATGCAATATTCCATGTTTTCATTGCACTGCTGGTGGCGTACAATCCTATTCAACCCTATGAGAACCTCATGAATGAGTGTGCAATAGGCTTCTCTGGAGTTCTATTTTCGATGATTGTTATAGAGACAAGTCTGAGTGGAGCTCAATCCAGGAGGTTGGTTATCTAAATATTGATGTTGCTGGGAGACTTCATCATTATTGGGCAAAGATAATTTATATTTTAGTAATAATTACATTTTTTAAGATACTATCAGCACTCAGAAATCACATCATTGAAGATTTTCAAGGATGTTGAATTCGTAACATTGTTAAAGAGCGTGTTTAATGCTAATGATTATTTTGAGAGTGTTATTTCTGAAGTGGGAGAATTGAGTACTGATGCTGCAACAGTTCCTTCACTTGTTTTACTGAGAAGACAATATGCATTTGATACATGTGCTACATTGCATCTAATCTTTAGGGGTTCACAAATTTACTAACTTATTCTATGGTTTTTGCAGCGTGTTTGGATTGTTTAATGTGCCTGCTAAGTGGTGAGTACGGTTTTTCACAATATTTATTTCCTCTTGGTGATTCTCTTTTATGATAATTGGGCATATTATGTTTTAGGTATCCGTTCCTTTTGTTGGTAGTGTTCCAGCTTCTCATGCAAAACGTCTCACTACTTGGACACCTTTGTGGCATCTTATCTGGGTTTGCATGTCTGTCAGATTTCATTCTTTCTGTTGTTTGATTTCTATTTCACCTCAGGCTTTATGATGTTATGCATAATGTTTCAGATACATATGGCTTGTTTAATTTCCTCATACCCAGGACATCTTTTTATTCTTCCATTGAATCCACCTCCTGGCTTGTAAGTATCTTTCTGGACTTGGCTTCGGTATTGTAACAATTTGGGAAAATTGTAATTGCAAGATACATGATATTAAGTTGTGTGTGTTGGTGACTGTCAAATCTATGTCAGATGTGTGTTTATTTCCATTGATTATTGGTCGCTGTCTATATCCCCCTCCCGCTGTCTGTTTGTGTAACAAGTAGTTTTAACTTTTATGTTAATGTATACCTGGCAATCTTTTCATTGTGCCAAGTTTATGTGTGTGTACATGATTTTTTTACATGTTTGAACTGAGGAAAAATTTCCTTTCTCGTCTGATGACTCTTTTCCTTTTCCCTACTACTATCAAAAATAATTTTGAGGCATTTGATGAGTTTGTCTGAACATGCTTCACTTGATTAGTCAACTGATGTGAAAAATCATATGGAATTAATCAAAATAAAATAGTTCACTTCCAAAATATCGGTTTACTCAGATGTTTAAGCAATATAAACTACTCAAGGAGTTAATCATGTTTAGAGAGAGGTTAAATTCTTAACTGTATATCTTGTCAATTAACCACTTGAGTGTTTACGTTTGTTATTTGAATAGCTCTCCCCATATTTTCGGCTAATTGAACTCACAAAATGGATTGATATACTGAACAAGATATATTGACTGGAATATTAAAAGGTATCTTTTGTATTATATCCTGGTAGCTACTTTATTTGAAAATGAATATGGAAAAAAGGTAAAAACATCAACTAGACATTCATTATATGTTTATACTTTTGTTTTAGAGTGTAATGTATATGTACAGACACTGTAAAGATTTATACACAGATCATTCACCATTCATTTGTATTATTTTACTTTTAAGAGTCAATGATGATTGAAAATGAATGTGGATGACGCAGTGACAGTGTAAAAAACTTACACTATCAGTGCATACATCCTTTTCTCTTTGTTTTAACATATGTGCATATTTATTTTCATATATGGACCTTTATTAGTGTATGTGTTTATCTTTATCACTTCCAGTCATCGTGCGTGAGACGTCCCAAATTTATTGTTTGTACTGGCGGAAATCCTTCTGGTTATATCCCTACACACACAAGCGAAAATTCAACATCCAGGTAAGTACTGTAGTTTTCACTTTAAATCTTTCCAGTAGCGGTGGATGTATTCTAAACTACATTTAAAATCTATGTTTTCATGTTCAGTGGAATTCTTCCGGGAAATATCTGGAGAAACCTATCATCATTTATGCCTCAAAGGGAAGTGTCTGCTCAGGTATGTGAATCATCTCATTTTGTGAGTGCCTCCGGTGAACACTCAGATAATTTTGTATGTGTTTGTTGGCATGACATTGGTTACTTTGGTCATTATGTTAGCAATTGCAATGAAATTGTGCAATTCATATATTCAGGACAAGAGTATGTTGAGCTCTAATATGGTATGGTCTTTTGGTCAAATTGTCAAGTTAAATTTATGAATGTTTGCTAGTGTGACTTCGTTGCCGTGCGCATTATTTGAAAAAAATCCAATGGCTAATTATTCTTGTGTGGTTTACATGTTATTATAGGTGTAATACAAAAGGTTCTCTTGTCCATAGTCATTTTTTGCCTGGCTTATATTTAGGGATTTACCTCCTATCTCTGGTTTGGTAACTTAGTTGTTCCTACTCCTTTATTATGTTACTACTTACTAGTTCTTCAGAAGGAGATTTTCTCGAGATACAAGCACCTTGCAAGCTTTAGGATTGTTTAACCAAGGATGAATTATTTTATGAGAACTAATTGTTTGGCTTGAAACTGAATCTTTTTAAACTTTGTTGATGAATCTTTTAGATTCATCAACCATCCATAGGGCTGTCCAATGGCGTCTTCTTTTTCTTCAGAAGTTCACTCCATTATTGGAAATATGAAATGTTGCATAACATGATTTAACTTTGTTTAATTTAACAAAAGATATTATTCTTTCTGTCTACTTTCCACTTCTGGCTGTTTGTTGAGTGGCTTTGAATCTGGTGATAACCGGTAGTTAGCAAATCATTGAATTTGGTTGATGTCAAATTGAATTGAGAAGTTGAAAGCTATCCCTGCCTTTAATTGAAATGATTTGTTCATTGCAAATTATTATGCATATTTTTTTATTCACATACATTTTCTGCTCTATGATTTATTGACATTTGATTGTATTATGTGTTTCCTTGCAGCCAAATGAGGACAGTAGGTTCCCTGGGAGGGGAAGGACCCTTGGTGCTGGTCAAGGTCAAATCGCTTCTGATCTTCATTCAGATTCAAATCTTCAAGCTAGACTCTTGGACAATAGCAGTCCCAATCATCCTTTAGATTCACCCACTCTTAGCACTACCCAACAATTATCAGGTGGAAGGTATGGACATAGGTTTGAGCATAATTGATTACTTATGGTGGTCGCTTGTTATAAATTTCAGTATGCTGATCACAACATTTTCCTCCCATTCGGATAATGGAGGGTTTCTAGGTCAAGTTTTTATTCTCTGATAGATAATCAAACATACACAAGTCTGCTACGAGCTTGGTTGAGTAAATGATAAACTTATATAATTCTTAGATAGTTAAACTATTATTGGATCAAGTGTGCATGTCATAAACACATAATAAAAGCTAGCCAAGGCAGATTGGTCAGACCTACAAATGATTTGCTAACAAAACTCTACCTTAGGGACCATAACACAAATGTTTTAAAATTCCAAACACCCAATTACAATTTTTAAAATTTTAAGAACTTATTTGAATTTTTTTAAAGGTTGTTGCTTAATGACCATAAGGTCATGGGTTCAAATCCTGGAAACAGACTCTCCCCTTGCAAGGAGTAAGGCTGCATACATCTACACTCCATAGATTCGACTAAGTGGGAGCCTCATGCACTGGCCGCTCCTTTAGTTCAAGGACCTCTAGATTGATTTAAGCAAATAAAAGGGTAACATGATCTTAAATTTAAATCGTTTTAAATTTACGTCTAGCTTAAATATATGTTAACATCAAAAGCATTTTAACTAAAATACTCCATAAACAATTCAACTTATATGTCCACAATTATTTTACACACACACACACACACACATATATATATATATATATATATATATATATTCACATTATATGTCTAACTTTAAGCATAAAAGCTGATAACATCTCTAGAGTAAGAAATGGTACACATGTCTTTTTGCTCTAATGTCCATTAATGGGATGCTCATACTGATACTTCTAATAATGTTGTTTTTTAACCATCACTTAAATTTAACTTATCCGTTATTATCAATATACTGGGTTACCTGTTTAGCGGACATGGCTGGCCTATATATAACATAATCCCCTCCTCTCTACACAAATGAACACAGTAGCCCCTTTTTATCATTATTGGAATGGAAACTAAAAAGTATGGATATGATAACTAATATCATAGTATCTTTCACATGGGTTGATAAGTTGAGGTGAAATTGCTACATTTTAATAGGAGGATAGTTTAGTATTACTTGTATTTCCCAGAAGCTTGCATTTCTGTGTATTAATGATGTTAACAAATTTTCTAATTCAATTTAGGCATTCGGCTGATAATGCAGCAACAGCGACTGCAGTTGTTCCACCGCATCAGGTTCCTTCACTTTACATTTGTTGAAACTTCGTTGCTTTCATCTTGTTCATCTGGATTTTTATTTTTTAGTATTCATTGTTTGTCTTCCCTATGAATGCAGGGTGCAGTTGCTTCAGAAGAAGAAATTAAAAAACTTGTATCAATGGGGTTTGATAGGGTATAAATCATTTTTCATATCTTTGAAGTGGACAACAAAATGACTTGAATTTTAGTTTTTAGCTTTCTTGTTTGTTCATTGCATCTGAGAACGAACTTCTCATTTAAGAGATCAAGTTTTTAAAGTTATCATTGTTTGATCTCGTTATGGGTCCTTCTCTCTATTCATATTTGGTCTAATTAATACATCAACTTACTTTTTATCTTAATTATCGCGGTTTTAATTCTTAAACAGAAATCTGGTCAGTTATGGTGTTGTTTGATAAGTGATATCCATAAGAAATTAACTCAACCATCACATGTGGTGAAGTATCTTTCTGATGCATGTGCATAAAATGTAGATTTCAGTTCTGTTTTTTAATGCTTAGTTGTGCTCTGTTTTCAGATCCAGGTGGAAGTGGCACTTGCAGCTGCTGATGGCGATCTTAATGTTGCAGTGGAAATACTCATGAGCCAACAGGTCCTAGTTAACTAAATTTTTATTTTATTTTCTGTTATTCATCATTTTCCTTGCTTGTTAATTTTGTCTTGATTTGTTTTTATTGAATTTCTTTTTGGGCTATTGCATTTGCAGGATTAAAAATTGCAAGGAAGCTTATGTTGGATTCCTATAAAGACTTCTCTGACACTGTTAATTCACTTGACAATCTCATCTATCTAATCATTCACTATTTAATCTTGGACTCTACCACTCACAGTTTGCAGAGTTTAACATATGTAATCACCTTAACCAAATAACCATTACTAATCCCATAACAATGTTAGATATGATTTTGATCAAAATGTTACATAAAGTGTCACTTTTTGAGATAGAAGATGTGCTCTTAGATAACGGTCGTGACTAACAGGAAGACAACATTTGAGGTTGCAACTTAAAAGTTGCTTTTGGACTAGAAAATAAGATTATGTGAATGAGGTAAGGTAAGTTGCTTTTGGACTAGAAAATAAGATCATGTGTATGAGGTTAAGTGTTTAATTTACCACATGCATGTGAGGTTAACTAAACGAGCTTATATTAAGGGCCAATATTACAATAGTTTTAAGAGATCCAACAATAATTCAAATTAACCAACCAACACGGATCAATAAATTGTTTTATTAATTTGATAAGATTACAATCTATTCACTATTTTTTTGTCAATGAAACGACTTATTTTGCTTGGTAAATAGTAAAGCTTTAGAAATGTTAGCATATTTTGAATTGCGAGATAGAATTGTTTACCTTGAAATTAACGTTGAGAAAGTATGGCAATTAGATCTAAATTCAACAGTCGCAAATATGTTCTAGGATAGTGATATTTTTTACGTTAGGCAACTCCTTATAATTCTTTCAATACTAAGATGACATTTGGTATCACGGATGATTGATATTGCATTTCAGATTCACATCTTTGATAGTAAAATTAGATTAGAAAAAAGATGCCAAAAATATAACATTCTAGAAAAGGTAAAACACTTATATAATTATCCCCATTTTGTACAAGAGTGGTTGTAGAACATATAATTGAACACAAAAAAAGGAAAGGAAAAATGCACTGGAATAGTAACCCTAAAAATGCACATCTACTCACTAAATTTGGATTTTTGAGCTTTGCATTTGATGACTTTGGTAACTTTGACCCTTTTATGGAAATAAATTATCTCTCTTCATCTTATGTTTTTTCTCTCAATTGATTAAATAAAGGAGGCCAAAGTCACCAAATGCAATGATGGAGAATCCAATCCTTCCTTACTCTCCTCATAATAACTACTACACCCGATGTCCCACAAAAGTGTGTCACTTTCTCTAATTGATTGGAAAAAATATTTAAGTTAAAATTTTAATAGTAAATTATTTTTCTGATCAACCAGAAGAAGTAATACATTGAGTGACACACTTTTTGGGATAGAAGATGTATTTCGTGATACCTTGAAGGCCTAAACACACACTTAACTCCCTAACATAGTTTCAATCATATGGATCAACAATATAATTACAACATCTGCCATTAGATAGCTATGAACAAGTCTACAAAGCTATAACCATGGCAAAAACTGTTGATTTCACTTCCTCTTTTGAAAACTAAATGTACAGTTATAGATATCAAAATGCAGATAATTATTAACTAATATGAAGAAAAAACTAGTATTTACATAGATTCCCATTTCTAGGTGAATTCTCCTCTCAGAGCAGAAGCAGCTCTTTGAATAGATCTGGACACCCTCCATACCTCATGCTGAATGGCTGCCAGCCTTTCTCTTTCACTCATCCCCGTTGATCGACTGATAGAATCTGCAATCCCGGGAAAGAAATCCAGCTTGCTTTCATGGTCGCTGGGAGGCCCGAAAACCTGTAACAGGAGAACGAAAACTGTCAGATTTTTTCTCTCCATGGAGAAGGATAATGATAATGGAATGGTAAGTAATGTACAATGACCGCGAGATACGCTAGTGGTTACATGAATGATGAAACATCAAGTGGCATCGGAATCTTCAACCAGAATGATACTTAGCTTCGACTTAAATCACGTGTTTTCCAACAGATAACTAGCATGTTAAAAATCTTACACATAAACTTTAGAACATGCAAGGAATATACTCTAATGCAGCTTCCACACCCAAATGGTGATAGAACTTTCCAGAGTCATTGAACTTCATATTTGCCAAATTGGCATAATCTTAACAATACACACTAGAAGAAATTCTAGTATAAATTTGGAGCACCTAAATTAGGCATATTAGGTTAATCGCATTATTAATTATAATAAATGAAAATTAATAATTTAATATGGTAGTTATTTATTAACTAATGATGTGATTGGTAATGCACCAAGCTTGAGTTTCTACATTTTTGTAACAATTTCTCATGCTGTTTTAAACAATTAAGAGTTTTAATCAGCATTTCCAAGACATAGAAGGCAAACACACTCACAAGATGCTTGAACCACTGCCTTCCTTGAAGCCCATCTGCATCCAGGAAGCCTTTTTCAGCAAGCATCAGTCTGTCATTCAACGCTCGGTTTTTTATATCTACGGAATGACCTGATGTTTCTTGCAATCTCAGTTTCTGCAGTTCAAAACAAAGACGAGTATAAATGGATTTGATCATGTATAACAAGCAGGAGTAGCTGTAGCATTAGTAGATATCAACACATTGTAGCCGTTTTAATTTTACCTTTGATTCATTGTTAGTTTCCTTGGCTGCCGAAGCAAATTCTTGAATTGACATATTCAACGGATGTAGAGAAGTTTGCTGGTCTAACAAGCTGCTCAAAATGTTCATGTAAAACTGCCCAAAGCAAGGGAAGATTATATAATCAAAATGAGTGCTCTCCCTTTGAAAGCAGAAAATTATGACAAAAAACATTCTTCAATTCACTTCTTTCTCTTTGCATCAGCCCTATATTACTCTTTTATTCTTCCTTATTAAATGAAAAATCAATGTTGCATGTGAATATGTCACTAACTAGTTAGCAGTTAATTTTATTCTGTAATTAACTTAAAATAAAATTCCAAATTTGTTTGACGGCACAACTTCCTATCCCGAAAGTCAGTAGCTACTAGCTAGCACGAAATTAATTAAAACATTATTAGGTGAGTATCAATGCATACCTGTAACTGATTTGCATATGGAACGTAATCGAAAGGAAGAATGGAATCATCAGCCAGGTGAAGAGCTAGAAGTCCCCAAATTCCAGCAACTAATACAACAACAAACATCAAAGATACTTCTTATGATTGTATTACGAATTAATATTTCATTCACCAATGAGAAAATCATTTGCAAAGCACAATTAAATTAGAAATCTAACCGGCGGCATGGCGATGGAAGAATGGATCTCCATACTGTGTCATCCAGTCATATGAGTCAAAAGCAGTGTGATATACAGGAAATTCTGGGGGCAAATAGGAAAGACATTATTACATCACAAATTATTTAGTATTCAAGCCTATGGATATATGAAAGACTAGGCATGGACATATAAAAGTATATTGTAATAGAAACATTTAATTTTGTATTGCAAAACAAATATGCTTAAAGAACCTGATGAGTGATCATTACATTTTTGGCTCTTAGATAACTAGAATTTGATTGCTTTTCCTAAATTAGGGTCCCCAGAGCAAAAATTAAACAATTAGGGCCTAATCACATAGCCAAAAACACAAGGATGCTGAAGTGCCAAGTCATACTAAGGGCAGCTCATTGCACAAGACTCTCACTTAATGGGGTCTGAGGAGGGTAGATGCAAGCAACCTTACCCCGGGAAGCGGAGAGGTTGTTTCCATGATTTGAATCGCTGACCTTTTGGTCACTATGCAACAACCTCAACCTCTCATAATAAATGAAAAAATTAACTAACATGACATAATCTAATACCTTATATCTAAATGATCTAATCCCTAATAATAACAATTATAACAACAACCAAAGCCTTTTCCCACTAGGTAGGGTCAACTACATAGATAAAACAGGCCCTTGTGCTATGACATAAACCATATCTTCAAAAAGGTCATTCACCCTAGTCCTTGCCAAAAGTTCCCCTATAGTTTTTTGGTTCCCCTACCCCTAACTATTGGGCTATCATTCGTCTCGTTCACTCTGCCATTTTTCTCCATAGGTGCTACTTCTATTTCTCTCTCATACACTCGTTATTTTTTAATCGTATCTTGTGTCCACTCCTCCAATGCAGAATCCTCATCTCTGCAACACTAAGCTTATGCTTTTGGTAGAGCACTTTACTGACCATCATTCAGTATCATAAAGTATCACGGGTCACATAGATGTGCAGTAAGATCACCCAATCCCAAAAATAAATCAAAATTGAACGACTTTCAACCTCGCCATAATCTGAGAGTTTATTTTAAATCATGTACTGTAAATTATGATCCATTGTCTTTGCTTTTCCAACCATTCTATTTGCAGCTTTGGTATGACATTCAACAAATCATACATTATCCTCTAGTTCATATCAATGACGTATGTACCTTTTCCATAATACATATCAATTGATGGAACCCCTGCATGTTGCACAAACGGAGCAAAATCAGAATCAACTCTACTCAGCCTCTGAATCTGCAATCCAACAAGACAAAAAGCCGCTTAGCAACAAAGATATGACAACATAAGTGAAAACAAAGTGTGGCAAGAAACCACATTTGCATAATACAACTACAAAAGCACTACATTGGAGTCTCCACCAGCGGCAGCCCAATTCTTGTATACTGATGCACCCTCAGTATCAGGATCCTTGACCTGAAAATAACATAAATGTTAATTGATGTCCAAAATTACTTTATTATTACGAGGAGAGTGGCATGATATATGTATGTGTGTGTGTGTGTAAAGTATAATCCAACTTATGTTGGTGCACGCATTTATAAATCATAATTGTTGAAATACCTTTTTTGTGACCTCAACAACAAGACTGTCTAGCTGGGGAGTAGAGCCAACAAAGAAACCAGGCCCTTGAACAGCGCAGTCCACATTAAGGTACGCTACAGCTTTGGAACCCAGATTGACAAGGTTTTGTTCAACCCACTCGGTAGATCCTATCTACTTAAACAGATAAAGTTGAATTAGAGAGCATATTACATGAAACGACACCATAAATGAAATAAAAGAAAAAAAATTCAATTTGATAATGAGCATATCTGGGTTTTGCACAAGGCAACTGACAATGTTTTGAAGAGAAAATGGAGATTTGTAACATGTAAGCATAAAGCAGGTGAAAATTGCAATTAGTATCAAAAAACTTCTGCAAGACCAAGGTATAGGAGTTTGATTTAACCAAAAAATGATAGTAGAGTTTCAACCAATATATATGTCCAGGATTATTTACTAGTGACTCATCAGAAATCAATGACATCGCATCACAATGGTAGTTATAGCAGATATTAACAGGAATGGAAATTTTAAAACCCAATAACCCGGCCATTTTCCACATGATGCCGGAAGGCTGAAACCGTGGGCATATAAGTTAGTGAAGTGAGAATTACTGCCTACCATTCCAAATTCCTCCGCATCCCAACTGCAGAGAATGATTGTCCTCCTCGGTGTCCATCCCGAACTCAATAGAATAGAGTATCGACGTGCAATGTCAAGTAGGGCTGCTGTCCCACTACTGGGATCAACTGCGCCGTATGTCCATGCATCTCTATGGTTCCCAAGCAGAACATAGCGATCAGGTTCTTCTGATCCCTTTATGACGGCAAAAACATTTTGAATGGTGGCCATCTTATTTTCACCCTGAAAGGCATAACAAAACAGACTGAGAACATACACAACAAACAGAATCATATGATAACCTCATGTTTAACTGTTCCTTAACAGAATGAAAATGTATAGTTCCCAGGGTTCATAAAAACTTGAAAAGATAACACAACAAACAATCATAGCACAGTTTACTTTATGATTGAAGTAATGGTTAAGGGTTTAGAGAAACTTGTTAAGGAATTCAAAATCAGAAGTTTTCAATGGAGAGTAAACTATTAAATACACTGGGAGTTAAAAAAAGAAACTCTACTTTTCAATAAAATGTTTCTATTTTGACATCCTTAATAATTGTATGCAAATCTCCTGGATTATTAAGGTGCATTAGAAACCTAATATACGTCAATAACCAAACGATACCATATATCATGATCAGAATGTAGTTCAGCTCAAACTTAAACACAAGATCAATAATTTTGGCCAAAACCAGACTATCTCTAACACTTTCAAGTTTCAATTATCAAAGGAACACCACCTACCAGATTTTTTCAAATTTGGAAAAGCTTTAGGCTCAACAAATGTGACAAAAACCTGACCTTAGCACCTATTTCTTTTCTTTTAAAGTAGAAATTAGTGTATTTAGACAACAACTCACATTTTTTCTATACTCTATCCCCAAAACATGCACAAGCTCAATATTAAGCTACACTTAGCAAACAATTTCGGTAAGGATACATACTTAGCAAACAATTTCGGTGAGGATACATACTTAGCAAACAATTTCGTAAGGTATCTATCTATGTATATATACACACTAAGTTTACACAATATATTGAAGATGGAAGGGGTGGATCCCCTACCATAAAAGGACTTATCAAACCTTGCTTACATAAATCAAATGTTGACTGAAAAACATTGAGGGACCCATTGAAATGGCAATATAGTAATAAATAAAAAACATTTCTCCAAACAGAATCATGGCACCATTGAAAAGCAAAAGACATACTCATTTCATTCCACCCATCAAATATCCAAACATAGCCCAAGTCTCAAAATAAAAACAAATACCACCATCAAAAAGCACAACACAACACACGTTAATATAGTAAGTAATATTTAACACACCAACCTGGTAAGTGAAATTGAGCATGGTGGGACCAGGACCAACATTCCTAACCTTAGACCCTAGGGTACCCCTCCATTCCAAAGGCACAGAAGTACCTTCAAGTGAGGACAAAATAGTCTCTGCAACCTCAAAAGACAAGGGTAAAGATGGAATTTTTGGGAACTTTTTCAAAACTTCACTATCTTCCAACCCCAATCTCTCACTTCCTTCAACCCCAGCCCAACCTGGACTAAGTGGGTCCCCCACCCCACCCCTCATCACGTGACCCCTCTCAAACCCCTCGCGCCACGTGTAATCACCACCATCGTCATTGTTGTAAATCAGCACCGCTATGGCACCTTTCTCCTCCGCCTTCTCCACCACCGCGCCCCGTCCCAACCCTCCGCCACTTCCCTTCCTCACCACCACGATGCAGCCCGAAACCGCCACTCCTAATTTCTCCAGAGCATGGTAGTCCCTCTCCCTTCCATAGTTCACGAAAACCACCCTGGCGAAAACTGAACCAGAAGGTGAGTAAGCATGGTACGGTTTCACCACGTCGAACCGGTCCGGTTCGGTCAACAGAAGATGCCTTACTGAACCGCTGCTAAAATGCGCCGCAATGGAAGAATAAACCGGGTAAGATAGCAACACGTTGTAATCAACAGTGTGTGTGGTGAGGCCGTGGCTCCTGAAGTGGTCGGCGACATAGGTGGTGGTGTCGGCAGCGAGTTTTGTTCCAGCGAGGTGAGGGTGTACGGTGAGGGCGCGGAGGTAGGTGGAGAGGGTGGAGTTGGAAGAAGAAGAAAGGAAGAGGTTTTGGAAGTGAAGGGTATTTTGGGAAAATGAAGAAGGGTTAGGGTAATGCAGAGAATAGAAACCCAGAATGGAGAAAATGAGAATGATGATAAAAATGGTTAAAGGTGAAGGCTTTACTAAAAAGAAGTTGATGGGTTTCATTTAGATGAAGAAAAGAAAACACAGTGAAAGTGCTTCTGTGGATTAAGGACAATGTTCAAACACACACAAAACTGCTCTAATTAATCTCACTCATTGCTCATTTTAGGAAGGGGTAAAGTTCAAACTCCAATATCCCATACATTATATTTAAAGACGGTTACATATGAATAAATGATAGAGGTGTATCATAATGGTTTAATTTATGTGAGTGACAGTTACGGTAAATGATAATTATATATTCTGAAATAGATTAATTCGTTTCTAATAAAGTGGTGAGATAATCTTAGTACTACTAGAAAAAATATGAATAAGTGAGACATTGGTTTATTTTTCTAAAATGTATTTGATTCTTATGAGTGATATTTGTTTTGGATGAATAGTTGTTATACGCACTTCATAGGCAATTAATGATATTTGTTTGAATGGAGATTTACTCATTAGTTTCTTAATCATATGTAGATAGAATATTTTGATTATGAAGGAAAAGTCTACTATCAAATAACTTAATTAATTATTTCAAAACTAAAAAAATTAGCTAAATCTAGGGAACTTTTTAAAAAAAAATTTATTTTAATTTATTTTAATATTTATGCACAATTAGTAAATTATTTACTATTTTTGTATACATTTTTCTCTTTTAAAAATGTCATAAAATATGGAACTCGGTTGTCACAACCCAACTCAAATCACAACATTATTTTTTAGAACTCAAAATCGTGCAACATGACGAGTTCTGAGTAATTTTGATCATTTTAAGACAATTAAAATGAGAAGAAATGGTAACTAGTTAGTAGTTACTATTCATTGTAAAATTAAATTAGGTGACTTGGAGTAATAAAAAATGATGTAATATCTATGTATTTTTATCTAAAGATTTTATACATGATTACTGCATTATTTACCAACTATTCGTATTATTTCTTAAAATAATTAATTATCATTAAATATAAATAATAGATATAGTGAAATTGTAAAAAACTTTTACACTATAATATTACATTTTTTATGGTAAAAAAATATTGGATACATCTGTAGATCAATTTCATACAAGTATATATGTCTTGTAAATATACATTTTAGATTACTTTTATTGAGTATTAAATGATACGAATATAAAACTCTTACTGAATCATATATTTTTCTCTAATTTTATAATAACAGTTGATCAAAGTATAAATATTTTTTCTCAAAAGATCATTCTTCCCACACAGGCATGTTACGACAAAGCACAGTGTCCCCAACTCAATCTTATTAGTGGCCTACCTTACTTTCCTCCAGAATATTTTACTCATATGATATATTTTTAAGAGATTAAATATATATTATTCAGAAGTAATGTGTTAATTATTTGAGAAGTTTTATACATATTTTTTTAGTATTTCATTATAAATTATATCATGTTATCTCAATATTGTTTACTCTATCGAATTCAAGACAATAACCATGTAATCTTAATTTTTTATTTATCAAATTGATAGAAAATATTTGACTTTTGGTAATAGTTTTGAAATAATTAATTAAGTCATTTGATTGATAATATAAGTTGGTGGAGACCATGTTTATGGGGATCATTTTGAACTATTAGGTATAAATTATGTTTTCATATAATGATTATCATCTTCAGGTTTATAAACTGAAAAAAATAAATCAAGTGGTCAAACTTGACCATGTTATTTTCTTGCTTACTACCAAAAACATCTTAGTTTATGAAGAAAAGTAATAAACTTAAATAAGTAAAAACAATCTCAATCAAACAAATATTATGACTTGTGATAATGTTTCAAAAACCAACTCAGCTAAAATTTAATTGATAAGTAAAATGTATCATAAAGCATCCATGTTCTTGTTGAAGTGTCTTTTAGCTATACTAAGACATTAGTTATTTTCAGAGATTTTGTATTTGCAGGCAAAAGCTTTTACATATAAATGATAAGATCAAACTCCATGTAACTCTATAAAACCCCTAACACTATGTTTAAGGAACAAATTATTACTAACTGTAGTGGGTCTTTGTAAATAGATGATTGGTTATTTAAAAAGCATAGGGGAAATGAGTTCTATACAATGTTACTGTATCATTCATTATTCATATTTAAAATTATTATTGGTGATTCAAAAAAGTAGGTAAATGATAATAATTATGTATAAATCTTTAAATTGATAATGCATAAATATTATACTATTTAAAATAAAATAAAAAATTATTTTAAAGAAATCAAGCACTTTGTCACTCAACATGAATTTATTTAAGTTGGAGCAATTAATGGTTCTGCATTTTGCTCTTTAATGATTAGGAAAAGTGATGTATTTGATTATCATATACATTGTATATATGCAAGAGGTGGATGACAGTGTATGTTGCATGCACTGTGAAGTTTTGAGTCACATTTATGAATCTGTCACCAGAACAGTCCAAGAATAGTAACCACTGTCACTAGTCACATGAAAATCTTTATGATATTTTTTTCAGGGATATATCATCTTTTGTAGATACCAAGATTAACCCCAACTTATGGCTATAAATAAATAAAAAATTATTTAATCTTATTAATTTGTTTTTTAAAAATTAAAAACTCAAAATAATTTTCAATTTTTTTTAAATATAAGATAAATTTGTCATTTTTGGATAAAATTAGTATTTATCAGGTATTGTAAAATATGTTAAAAATAACTAATTTGATATACAATTAAAAAAATTGGGATTATTTTGAATTTTTCAATTTTTAATAAAATAACCTAGTAAAATAGAAAAATATAAAGAACTGAAATGAATATTTACTTTAAACAAAATAAAAAAGTATATTTTTTGAAAATTGATGTATGTTTGTATAAAAAAAGAATGAGAATCAATGTTTTTTGTTTTTTCACTTTGAGTCCGTGATACATGCCAAAAGTAGAGTGGATGTACACGCCTATGTGAGTGGGTAAAGCATTATTTGCTTTTTAAGAGAGCATCCATTATGTCTCTCTTAAGAAAAAGATATAATGACAAGATGGAACAGCATATAACATGCAATCATTATAATATGCTTTTCATTCACCTATGGAACTTAGGAGAGTCCCTAGCTGTTCCCCTTCGATTCTCCTCCATCTTCTCCAAATAGTATTATGATGCCATTTCTAAATGTATTTGAGGGCAAGTTTAAAGGGAATATGGCATAAACTATATAATATTAATATCTTATTTTATTGGGTTAAGAGAAGTCTTTCGGGAATGTCATAATTTCAAAGGGAGTATATATGTTGTCTTAAAAAATATGTCATTTTATATACTACTTGTTGTGATTGATTGAAAAGATGTATTTAAGTTAAAACAATCTAACAAGTGACACATGAAGTAGACATTGGTCTTACATGTGGATATTTCATTTTCAGTTTTTCAAATCTAGTGGAGAAAAACTAAATATGTTGTTACAAATGAGAACGGTTATGCTTACCTCGCCCCTTTTGGCCACTAATTGAGGTGAGTTTTAGGGCAGGTCTAAGTGGAGTGAGACGTGAACTATGTGATATTAGTATCTCTTTCCATTGGGTTAAGATAAGTCTTTCAGGACTAACATAGTTTTAAATGAATTTAATTTTTTTTGTACTACCAAGGGTATCTTTTACCCTTTAGGATGTGTGACTATCTCTCACAACAAGTGTCACTCATATGAGTCGAACATTTTGACCTTTTGGTTATCCTGAAATCTAGCGGGCCTTAACGTGAAAATGGTTATGATTACTCGACCCATTTTGGTCAAGAATTGAGTTGGGTTTTATGGCAAGTTTAAGGGGAGTGGAGTGTAAATAATGTGATATCAGTATCTAATTTCATTGGTTTAAGATAAGCCTTTTGGAACTATCATAATTTCAAGGTGTACATTGTTGCCTTAAAAATGTGTTACTTCATGTACTACTTATTGTCATTGATTGTAAAAAATGTATTTAAGTTAAAACTAATCACACCAAGTGGCACATTAAGTGGGCCATGGTCGTACATGTGAATATATTTTTTTTAGCTTTTTAAGCGTATTAGAGAAACACTAAATATAATGTTAAACATGGGAACAATTAGGCTTGCCCCACCCCTTTTGGCCAAGAATTGAGATTGATTTTAGGGCAAATTTAAGGGGAGTGAGACATAAACTACATGATGTCAGTATCCCATTTTAATGGATTAAGAGAAGTCTTTTAGGAGTGCCATAATTTTAAGGGGAGTATATTTGTTGTCTTAAAACATGTTTGACTTCATATACTACTTATTATGATTGATTGAAAAAAAATTAAGTTAAAATCAATCATAACAAGTGACACCTAAAGTGGACAGCAATCCTACACGTGGATATTTCATTTTTAGCCTTTTAAGCGTAATAAATAAGCGCTAAATATGTTGTTACACATGAGAACAATTATGTTTGCCCCATCCTTATTGACCAATAATTGAGGTTGATTTTAGTGCAAATTTAAGGGGAGCGATACATAAACTACGTGATATGAGTATCTTACTTCATTGAGTTAAGAGAAGTCTTTTGAGAGTATCATAATTTTAGGGGAGTATATTTGTTATCTTAAAAAATGTGTCACGTCAAGTACTACTTTTTATGGTTGATTGAAATATATAAACTCAAGTTAAATCCAATCATATCAAGTAACACATGAAGTAGACATTGGTTCTACGTGTAGATATTTCATTTTCCGCTTTTTAAACTTAATAGAGAAGTGATAAATATGCTTTTACACATTGGAACGGTTATGCGTGCCCCACCCCTTTTGGCCAAGAATTAAGGTTGGTTTAGGACAAATTTAAGGGGAGCATTGTATAAACTATGTGATATCAATATTTTATTTCATTGGATAAAGAGAAGTCATTTGAGAGTGTCATAATTTCAAGGGGAGTATATTTATTGTCTTAAAAAATGTGTCACATTATGTATCACTAGTTGTGATTGACTAACAAAATTAAATTTAAATTAAAACCAATCACAGCAAAAAGACACATGAAGTAGACATTGATCCTACACTTAGATATTTCATTTTCAACATTTTAAGCGTGATAGAGAAGCGCTAAATATGGTGTTACAAATGAGAACAGTTAAGCTTGCACCACCCTTTTGGCCAAGAGTTGAGGTTGGTTTTAGGACAAATTTAAGGGTAGCGTGACATAAACTATGTCATATCAATATCTCATTTCATTGGGTTCGAAGAAGTCTTTTGGGACTGTCATAATTTCAAGGGGATTATATTTGTTGTCTTAAAAAATATATCACTTCATGTACTATTTATTGTGATCGATTGAAAAAAATAAATTTTAAAATTAAAATCAATCACAACAAAGTGACACATGGAGTGGATATTGATCCTACACGTAGATATTTCATTTTCAGGTTTTTTAATCGTAATAGAAAAGAGTTAAATATATTGTTACAAATAGGAAAGGATATGCTTGCCCCACCCCTTTTCGCTAAGAATTGAGGTTGATTTAAGGGCAAATTTAATGAGAGTGAGACATAAACTATATGATATGAGTATCTTACTTCATTGGGTTAAGAGAAGTCTTTCAGAGTGTCATAAGTTTAGGGGAGTATATTTGTTGTCTTAAAAAATGTGTCACTTTATTATTACTTGTTGTGATTGGATGAAAAAATACATTCAAGTTAAAATCAACCATATCAAGTAACACATGAAGTGGACATTGGTTCTACACATGAATATTTCATTTTTAGCTTTTTAAACGTAATAGGGCGATAAATATGTTGTTACACATGGAAATAGTTATGCTTGCCCCACACCTTTGGGCCAAGAATTGAGGTTAGTTTTAGGATAAATTTAAGGGGAACGTGGCATAAACTATGTCATATCATCATCTTATTTTATTGAGTTAAGTGAAGTCTTTTAGGAGTATCATAATTTCAAGGGCTGTATATTTATTGTCTTTAAAAACGTGTCACTTCATCAACTATATGTTGTGATTGATTAAAAAAAAATTAAAACCAATCATAGCAAAGTGACACAAGATGTGGACATTGATCCTACACCTAGATAATTCATTTTCAGCCTTTTAAGCGTAATAGAAAATCGTTAAATATGTTGTTACATATGAGAATGGTTATGCTTGCCCCACCCCTTTTCGCTAAGAATTGAGGTTGGGTTTAGGGCAAATTTAATGAGAGTTTGACATAAATTATGTGATATCGTTATCTCATTTCATTGAGTTCAAAGAAGTCTTTTAGGAGTGTCATAATTTCAAGGGGAGTATATTTGTTGTCTTGAAAAAATGTGTCATTTCATGTACTACTTGTTGTGATTGATTGAAAAAATAAATTTAAATTAAAACCAATCACAGCAAGTTACACATGAAATGGACATTGGTCCAACAGGTAGATATTTCATTTTCACCATTTTAAGCATAATAGAGAAGCGCTAAATATGTTATTACACATGGGTATGGTTATGCTTGCCCCACCCTTTTTGGCCATAAATTGAGGTTGGTTTTAGCATAAATTTAAGTGGAGCGCGACATAAACTATGTGATATCAATATCTCATTTCATTGGGTTAAGAGAAATCTTTAGGAGTGTCATAATTTCAAGGAGAATATAGTTGTTGTCTTAATTTCAAGGGGACTATATTTGTTGTCTTGAAAAAATGTGTCATTTCATGTACTACTTGTTGTGATTTGATTGAAAAAATAAATTTAAATTAAAACCAATCAGAGCAAGTGGCACATGAAGTCGACTTTGATCAAACATGTAGATATTTCATTTTCAGCATTTTAAGCGTAATAGAGAAACGCTAAATATGTTGTTACACATGGGTATGGTTATGCTTGCCCCACCCTTTTTGGCCATAAATTGAGGTTGGTTTTGGCATAAATTTAAGTGGAGCGCGACATAAACTATGTGATATCAATATCTCATTTCATTGGGTTAAGATAAGTCTTTTAGGAGTGTCATAATTTCAAGGAGAATATAATTGTTTTCTTAATTTCAAGGGGACTATATTTGTTGTCTTGAAAAAATGTGTCACTTCCTATACTACTTGTTGTGATTTGATTGAAAAAATAAATTTAAATTAAAACCAATCATAGCAAGTGACACATGAAGTGGACATTGACCAAACATGTAGATATTTCATTTTCAGCATTTTAAGCGTAACAGAGAAGTGCTAAATATGTTGTTACACATGGGTATGGTTATGCTTGCCCCACCTCTTTTGGCCATGAATTGAGGTTGGTTTTAGGTCAAATTTAAGGGGAGCGCGACATAAACTATGTGATATCAGTATCTCATTTTATTGGGTTAAGTGAAGTCTTTTAGGAGTGTCATAATTTCAAGGGGTGTATATGTATTGTCTTAAAAAACGTGTCACTTCATCAACAGTTTGTTGTGATTAAAAAAAATTAAAAAAAAAACCAATCATAGCAAAGTGACACAAGATGTGGACATTGGTCATACATGTAGATAATTCATTTTCAGCTTTTTAAGCGTAACAGAAAAGCGTTAAATATGTTGTTACATATTGGAATGGTTATGTTTGCCCCACCCCTTTTCCGTAAGAATTGATGTTGGTTTTAGGGCAAATTTAATGAAAGTGAGACATAAATTATGTGATATTAGTATCTCATTTCATTGAATTCAAAGAAGTCTTTTAGGACCAACGAGCGTTGGTTCAAGTGGTACATGCTTGATTCCCCTTAAGCAAGAACCCGGGTTCGAGTCTTGTGGATGGAAAAAATGCCCGTTGGGAGAGTTAGCCCCACTTACCTGCGGATGTGTCCGGCTCGGACAGGATTGCCTCCAGTGCGAGGATACCTGTGGGAAACCAAAAAAAAAAAGAAGTCTTTTAGGAGTGTCATAATTTTAAGGGGAGTATATTTGTTGTCTCGACAAAATGTGTCACTTCATATACTACTTGTTGTGATTAATTGAACAAATAAATTAAAATCAATCACAGCAAGTGACACATGCAATGGACATTGGTCCAACATGTAGATATTTCATTTTCAACATTTTAAGTGTAATAGAGAAGCGTTAAATATGTTGTTACACAACGGTATGGTTATGCTTGCTCCACCCCTTTTAGCCATGAATTTAGGTTGGTTTAAGGGCAAATTTAAAGGATCGCAACATAAACTATGTGATATCAGTATCTCATTTCATTGGGTTAAGAGAAGTCTTTTAGGAGTGTAATAATTTCAAGGTGAATATAAATGTTGTCTTAATTTTTTGGTCCTACACGTAGAAAATTTATTTTCAGCTTTTTAAGTGTAATATAAAAACGTTAAATATGTTGTTACATATGAGAACGGTTATGCTTGCCCCACCCCTTTGGCCTAGAATTAAGGTTGTTTTTAGGATAAATTTAAGAGGAGTGAGATATAAACTATGTAATATCAATATCTCATTTCATTTGGTTAAGAGAAGTCTTTTGGAAGTGTCATAATTTCAAGAGGAATATATTTGTTGTCTTAAAAAAATGTGTCACTTCATGTATTACTTATTGTGATTGTTTGAAAAATATAAATTTAAGTAACAATCAATCACACAAGTGACACTTGAAGTGGACATTGGTCTTACATGTAGATATTTCATTTCCAGCTTTTTAAACGCAATAAAGAATCAATAAATATGTTTTTACACATAGGAACGATTATGCTTGCCCACCCCATTTGACCAAAAATTAAGGTGGGTTTTGGGACAAATTTAAGAGGAATGTGAGATAAACTATGTGATATCAATATCTCATTTCTTTGGGTTAAGAGAAGTCTTTTGGGAGTGTCATAATTTCAAGGAGAGTATATTTATTGTCTTAAAAAATGTGTCACTTCATCTACTATTTGTTGTCTTAAAAAATGTATCACTTTATCTACTATTTGTTGTGATTGATTAAAAAAATAAATTAAAACCAATCATAGCAAAATGGCACATGATGTGGGCATTGATCCTACACATAGATATTTCATTTTCATCTTTTTAAGCGTAATAGAAAAACGTTAAATATGTTGTTACATATGAGAATAGTTATGCTTGTCCCATCCCTTTTCGCTAAAAATTGAGGTTGCTTTTAGGGCAAATTTAATATAAGTGAGACATAAATTATGTGATATTAGTATCTCATTTCATTGAGTTCAGAGAAGTCTTTTAGGATTATCATAATTTCAAGGGGAGTATATTTGTTGTGTTAAAAAAATGCGTCACTTCATGTACTCCTTGTTGTGATTAATTGAAAACATAAATTTAAATTAAAACCAATCACATCAAATGACACATGAAATGGACATTGGTCCTACATGTAGATATTTCATTTTTAGCTTTTTAAGCATAATAGAGAAGCACTAAATATGTTGTTACACATGGGTATGGTTATGCTTGCCCCACCCCTTTTGGCCTTGAATTGGGTTGGTTTTAGGGCAAATTTAAGTGGAGGGTTGCATAAACTATAGATATCAGTATCTCATTTCATTGGGTTAAAAAAAGTCTTTTAGGAGTGTCATAATTTCAAAGGGAATATAATTGTTTTCTTAAAAAAAATGTTTCACTTCATGTACCACTTATTGTGATTGATTGAAAAAAAATTTAACTTAAAACCAATCACAACAAGTGACACTTGAAGTGAACATTGGTCCTACACATGAATATTTCATTTTCAGCTTTTTAAGCGTAATAGAAAAGCGATAAATATGTTGTTACACATGAGAACGGTTGCCCCACCCCTTTTGGCCAAGAACTGGGGTTGTTTTGAGGATAAATTTATGTGGAGCCTATCATAAATTATGTGATATTAGTATCTCATTTAATTGAGTTAAGATGAGTCTCTTGGGAATGTCATAATTTCAAGGGGAATATAATTGTTGTCTTAATTTTTTTTGTCACTTCATGTACTACTTATTGTGATTGATTGAAAAAATAAAATAAAATTGAACCAATCACAATAAGTTAAACTTGAAGTGATTATTGATCCAACAAATATATATTTCATTTTTAGCTTTTTAAGCGTAATAGAGAAGCGATAAATATGTCGTTACACATGGGAATGGTTATGCTTGCGCCACCCCTTTTGAAATATAATTAAGGTTGGTTTTAGGACAAATTTAAGGAGAGTGTAGCATAAATTATGTGATATTAGTATCTCATTTCATTGGGTTAAGAGTAGTGTTTTGGGAGTGTTATAGTTTCAAGGAGAGTATGTTTATTGTCATAAAAAATGTGTCACTTTATGTACTACTTGTTATAATTGATTGACAAAATAAAGTTAAATTAAAACCAATCACAACAAGTGACATATGACGTGGACACTAGTCCTACACATAAATATTTCATTTTGAGCTTTTTAAGCGTAATTGAGAAGCCCTAAATATGTTGTTATACATGGGTATGGTTATGCTTGTCCCACCCTTTTGGCCTAGAATTAAGGTTGGTTTTCGGGAAAATTTAAGAGGAATGAGACATTAACTATGTGATATCAACATCTCATTTCATTTGGTTAAGAGAAGTCTTTTGGGAGTGTTATAATCTCAAGGGGAATATATTTGTTGTCTTAAAAAAAGTGTCACTTCATGTATTACTTATTGTGATTGTTTGAAAAAAAAAATTTAAGTTAAAACCAATCATAGTAAGTGACACTTGAAGTGGACATTGGTCCTACACGTGGATATTTCATTTCCAGCTTTTTAAACGTAATAGAGAATCAATAAATATGTTTTTACACACAGGAACGATTATGCTTGCCCACCCCTTTGGACCAAGAATTGAGGTTGGTTGTAGGACAAATTTAAGGGGAACATGATATAGACTATGTCATATCAGTATCTCATTTCTTTGGGTTAGGAGAAGTCTTTTGGGAGTGTCATAATATATTTGTTATCTTAAAAAACGTGTCACTTCATCTACTATTTGTTGTGATAGATTAAAAGAAATTAAATTAAAATCAATCATAGCAAAGTGGTACATGATGTGGACATTGGTCCTACACATAGATATTTCATTTTAAACTTTTTAAGCGTAATAGAAAAGCGTTAAATATGTTGTTACATATGGGAATGGTTATGCTTGCTCCACCCCTTTTTGCTAAGAATTGAGGTTGGTTTTAGGGAAAATTTAATGACAGTGGACCATAAGTTATGTGATATTAGTATTTGATTTCATTGACTTCAGAGAAGTCCTTATGAGTGTCATAATTTCAAGGAGAGTATATGTGATATCAATATCTCATTTCTTTGTGTTAAGAGAAGCCTTTTAGGAGTGTCATAATTTCAAGGGGAGTATATATTTTGTCTTAAAAATTGTGTCACTTCATGTACTACTTGTTGTTAGAGGTGTGAAAATGGGCTATCCGGACGGGTTCGGGGTAAATTGGGTCGGACTAAAAAGTCCAGATATAATTTATGCATATCAAATTGTAGCCCAAATTCGTCCTAAGCGGGATGCGGGTTGTGGCGGGCCGACCCGCATAATATTAAAAAATTATTTAAATTTTAATTTATTTAATATATTTATAATTTGATATTAATATATAACATTTTTAACACATTTCCTATGCTCAATACAACCAAACTTATAGATCTAATGTCTTATTTTTGAGTTAAGACGTGAAGTCCACATATATAATTTTTAACATAACTCATTTATCAAATATCTTATCTTTATTTGACTCTCACTCTATAACATAATATAATTTAGACTTCACTATAATATATAAACTTTTAGACACTATCAAAAATATTATCTTGTTCTTTATCGACACTTTCATTATGAACTATTATATTAAATTTGGTTGTGTGAAGTTCTCTACAGGAAAAAATTATGTTGTCCTTTAGTTTTGTTGCAAAAGTTATTTTGTTTATTATGTTTTTGTTGTAGAAGTTAAATCTAATTAGGTACACAATTAAGAAAGGAAAAGTGAAATCTAGATGATTTAATGTCTTCTAATGTGATTTGAAACATTATTTTTTATTGAGCATAAAAGGATATTATGCAAAATAGGAAAATTAATATAATGTTTAACTTTATAATATTATTATTATTTATAAATATTTATGGTATAGACATTACTCTATTTTTTATTCAAAGTTCATAATATAATATTTATTATCTATTTTTTATTATAAGTTGTTTTGTAAAATAATTTTTACCTAACGCTTATTACCAAACCAAATGTTCCAAAAAGATTAAAAAAAATAAGGAAAAGCGGGTAGCCCGAGCCCGCCTGGGTAAGCCCGGCACGAGCCCAATTTTTATATAGCCCGACCGGGCTGGGCTAAAAAGTACATATGCAATAAAAAGTGTCTAAAATGATACCCAAGCCCTATGAATTTCCGAGCTTTGATGTGCCGGCCCTGCCCGTTTTGACACCTCTACTTGTTGTGATTAATTGAAAAAATTGAAGTTAAAACCAATAAGAGTAAGTGACACATAAAGTGAACATTAGTCCTACACGTAGATATTTCATTTTCTGTTTTTTAATCGTAATAGAGAAGCGCTAAATATGTTGTTACACATGAAAATGGTTGTTTGTCTCACCCATTTTCACTAAAAATTGAGGTTGGTTTTATGTCAAATTTAATGTGTGAGACATAAATTATAGGATATTAGTATCTCATTTCATTGGGTTAAGAGAAGTCTTTTTAAATTATCATAATTTCAATGAGAGTATATTTGTTGTCTTAAAAAATGTATCACTTCGTGTACTACTTGTTATGATTGATTACAAAATAAATTTAAATTTAAATCAATCACGGCAAAATGACACACGAAGTAAACATTGATCCTACACATAGATATTTCATTTTCAGAATAATAGAAAGCACTAAATATGTTGTTACACATGGGTATGGTTATGCTTGCCCCAACCCTTTTGGCCAAAAATTGACATAAACTATGTGATATCAGTATCTCATTTTATTGGGTTAAAAGTATTCTTTTGGGAGTGTCATAATTTCAAGGGGAATATATTTGTTGTCTTAAAAAAATGTGTCACTTCATGTACTACTTATTTTAATTGATTAAAAAAATAAATTTAAGTTAAAACCAATTACAACAAGTGACACTCGAAGTCGACATTGATCCTAAACATGGATATTTCATTTTCAGCTTTTTAAGATTAATAGAGAAGCACTAAATATGTTGTTGCACATGGGAAATGTATTACTTACCTCACCCCTTTTGGCCAAGAATTCAGGTGGGTTTTAGGAAGGTCTAAGGGGAGTGTGACGTAAACTATGTGATATTACTATTTCATTTCATTGGGTTAAGATAAGTCTTTTGGGAGTGTAGAATTTCAAGGGTACATATGGCTTAAAAATGCGTTATGTATACTATTGATTAAAAAATATATTTAAGTTAAAATCAATCACACCAAGTGACATATAAAGTAGACATTGATCCTAAATGTGAATATTTCATTTTCAGCTTCTTAAGCATAGTAGAGAAATAATAAATATGGTATTACACATGAGTACGGTTATGCCTATATGTTAAGTGTCATGTTGTGAAATAATTCCATATTATTTTGGGCACTTATTGTGTAGTTATGATGAAAATTGTGCACAACTCTAAAGAATCTAGTGTAATTAGTCTTGCTTAAGAAGCTTACATATTTTATGTCAATTGCAAGAGAATGAAGATTGAAAAAGATGACAATTGAAGGAGTTTGCGTAAAAGAAGCTCTAGATCCCTCGCCCAAGCCACAAGCTCGCCCAAACACCACTTTACACTCTTACCTGAGCAAGAGGTTGTCGCTCAAGCGACAATTCACAAGTTTGGAGGCCAAATTCTCGTGTGTCTCTCGCCCAAGCGAGAACACCTAGCTCAAGTGAGGCACACAATTATCTTGTTTGCTCAAGCGAAAATCTCTAGCTTGAGCGAGATATTAAAACGTTGAATCATATATAAGTGGTTACAGAACAAAACATGGGAGTTCCAATCAGTTTCAAAGCAATCTCTTCATAGATTCTAGAGAGAGAAACACAGGAGAGAAGGAGAAAAGTCGTGGGAACGACTTTAGATCTGGATTTTCTTGTAATTTACATCATTCTAGTGTTGTAATGCAGAGGATGAGTGACTAATTCTCTATGTGTTGGGATTGAAATGTAATCTTCTAACTCTTATATTCTTGAATTCAATTCAAAAATATATTTTGTTATTTAATTTTGGAAATTTTATCCTTTGCTTAATGCTTGATTCTTCTTAAAGTCTAGATTCTTGATCTTGGATCTAAGTTTAACTATGAAGTTAAACTTGAAATCGAATCTGAATAGTCATTCTTGCTACATCATTGATCTAGGAATAGACAATGATTTATGAATTGCTTTTGTATTGGATTTAATGCTAGATAATTGATTAAATATCCAAGTAATTGGTGTTTGATGAATTATCTAAGGATTTTGTAATCAAGGAATTGATATAGATAATTCAAAGAAAATGTTGCATCAAGATCCATAACTTTGCAAGTTTTATAGAATTGAATCTAAAGATTATAAAGAGGAAGAATAATGAAAGTCAATCCCAACCATTTTTATTTTGCATTAGAAAATCATTTTAAGTTAACCGTCTTCTATAATCTGAACCAATGAACAACATTATTTGTCAACTTTGTACATATTTACTCAATTTACTGTTGTAGAAAATAGTATAGATGCGAATTGCTCTTTGAGAACGATATCTCAGTATTTACCAATTTTGTTATTTGAATGATACAGTTCACTTGCTGTACATAAAAATTTCAACACCATCCCACCCTTTTTGGCCAAGAATTGAAGTGGGTTTAGGACAAATTTAAAGAGAGTGAGACATATACTATATAATATGAATAATATTTCATTTCACTGGGTTTAGAGGAGTCTTTGGCAGATTTATGAAAGAAAACATAAGTAATAAAAAAGATAGTAGAGAATAAGGAGATTACTTTCAATTGTTTGGTATGAATAACAAAGAAAGTAAGAAGGAAAAAACAAGATTCAAAAACTGTCAAAAACGTTACTTTTTGAAGATTCCAGAAAATTAGTATAAATTTGATGACCAACTTATCACAGCAAACTATTTAATATATTAGAACATTCAAATTAAAAATAGCTGATCATATTACATTCCTCTTACCGATAAGTATTGGTTCAAGTAATACATATTTAATTTCATTAAATAAAGTTTCATGTTCGAGTATTATGGATAGAAAAAAATATTCGCTGAAAAAGTTAATCTCATATACCTGTAGATATTTCCAGTTCGAACATGATTGTATCTATGTGAGGATTTGAAACCAAAAAAATAATATTACATATTCCTCTTAAACAATATCACATGCTCTCCTACACTGGATCATCTAACCCGTTGGCATTATAAAATTCATGTTGGACAAGGATTGATTATAATTTATGGAGTAAAATATATTAGTTTTGGTGTTCTATTTGGTGCCATTTTGATGGAAGTAGCCACATATTATTATTTAATTTGTTACGCAATAAGCCAAAATATTAAACTTTGGAACGGCAAGAAATGTGCAGCCTAGTCTTGCGTGAGAGACAAACAGTGAAAGAAAGGAGGATAGAGTTCAAGTAACAAAACATATATAATTAAAAGAAAAATATATATGCTAAGATTTTTTTACAATATTATTATATCATAAATTATTATTGACTTTTAAGTAAAATAATTTTCATAAGTAAAATAATTTTCATAAGTAAAAGAATTTTCCTCACAACGTAAAGTAAACAAGGGAGAGTATGAAGAAAATGGATTAGATAATAGTTGTAACCTTTCAACCATTTTTCCCCATATAGTATATAAGGTAAAAATGTAAATATGTGTTGGGGCAATATTAAAAATGTGAGAATACAACATAACCCAAAAGCTTGAAGCTCTGTTTATTTTAAAGTTTGCTTATTTTTATTGAAATGTCAAATCTTATTTAACCCTTAATTTTAAGGCTATTTCCTTTTTCATTTACTCTTCCATTAAACTTTATATTAAAATGTGTATTATGTTGTTTATAAATATTGATATTAATTTTTATATTGTTTTTTATTTTAATTTTTAGTATCCGTAAAGAAGTAATAAAAATTTAAAAAAATTATAATAAAATATATATAGTGATAAATATTAAAGAATCACAACATAAACAAATAACTTTATATTATTTTTGGTAATTTGTTCTATAAAAAATAATATTTCTGTCATACGAAATCGATTAATTTATGTTCGAGTTTAGTTAAAATACCCAAATCTATACTACTATATAAAGTTACAATATTTTTAAGAGGAAAATAAGTAATTAAACATATATATTTTTTATATTTCAATTTTTTCCAACTATATAATTTTATCTTTCCAGTTTTTAATATAAAAAAAGTATCATACATTGTTTAAATACAATGTTTATTTCTTTTATTAGTGATAATGTTATCATTCCCTTAGTCACTCTACAATGTTTTACAAGTTACTTACATCACATTTAGCACTCATGTGGATGGGTTAGGAAAAGTACTATTTGATAGGGTGTTAATGGGTCTCATCCTTTTGATTTTGTAATGTTAAAACTATATTTCTCAATGCTACAAAATTTAATAACATTATTGTTGCATTTTCCTTTTGCTAATAACATGGACATTGTTTGTTGTTGATACTTTCTATCAATAAGTTTCTATTAATTTGGATGGTGATTAATATATTATACTAATTATTAGTTTATTAGATAGTTTTAAGTAGGTACGTTTTATGTTATTTTTTGGACAAAAAAGATTGTATTGTTTGCTATTGTGAGTTATATATAGAGCACCATAAATACATGTATAGTCATGGTAGTCAAATTGGTCATAATATGATAATATGTCTCATGTTTTAATTTCACTTTTTTATACTATTGTCTTAGTAATTATATTTATTTTTCCAGTTTGACCTGAATGAGCATGAAATAAAGTTAAGTTTGTATGTTTGTTGTATTTTGTGATGATACATAGTCATGGATAACTTATTAATGGACAATTTCTAGGTCCAAACATTCGTTTTATTACGAAGGACAATCTTATCATTAATGTAGTTAATTAATAGCTTAGACAAATATGTATTCTTTATCCCTTATTCTCTTCTTTTTTTACTTTTCTTCTTTTCAAGAGACATAAGCATTTTATTAATTAAATCTTTTAACATCTCAAACAATTTGAGTATACAACCAATCCTAGATCAATAAGTATTGGTCTAGTGGTGTAAGACTTCATTAGATCATCAATATTGAAATGTTTAATTCCTAGAAGCGACGTTTATTAGGAGTGGCAACCACAAACCCCAAAAGGAATTAGTTTTTTACACACAAAAACGAGGAGATACCTTTGGTATTATAAAAAAAACCTAAATAATAGGAATATCAATTAACAAACATAATAATATCTATATAAATAAACTATAATCTCATAGTTTATACTCACATTATAGAAGTGAATATTGACTTGGATGTGGACTGTGGAGCCATTGGTCTTGACCATCATCAAAGTATGGGAAAGAGAAGTGAGCATTTGAATAGGTCTTGACCCATTGTGGACCCACACTATAAATAGGTCTTGACCCATTGTGGACCCACACTATAAATAGGTCACTCCCATTTGAACTGAAACACGACCTAATGACCAACACAAATATCCAAAGAGAGTATAGGTTTGTGTATCCTCCCCAAATTTCATACTTATCCATATAAACTTATATAATTGAACTTGGGCTTTACATTGCTCTCAATTTTATAACCCAAACTTAACCATTTTCTTTAAACATTGTTGTTTAAACTATACAATGTGATATTTCCCTTTTTAATTCACTTAAAATTGCAATATATACCTTTTGAAATGAGAATAAGTTCCCTAATGAACAATATGTTATTTTATATGCAACTATATCCCTTTCCCCTCTATTTTCCTTATACTTTCTCTAATACATCCAAATAAAAGTGTTAGTGAATGAATTCTCATTTTCCTAAGTAGCATCTTATTGGGTTTACTTATCCATCACCAATAATGGAATGGAGCTTGAAGTATTGTGAGTGAGAGAATTATATCAAAATACGTCTCCAAGTCTCTCTTAAATACATCAAAATATGTCATATAATTAAAAAAAAATTAAATATTTATGATTTTTTTTATTTTTGCTTTAATTTTATTAGTTTCGGATAGACTCGAAGACATGCTCGGAGACGGTGAATCTTTATTCAAAGTAAATATTATGATGAAACAGCAAAAGAAAAAAGGAATCAATGGTGTTATGTGAGGCCAACCTAAGTAGATAAGATTCAGTTAGGATAACTACAAGTGACATGCTTATAAACGTGTCCTAAGAGTGGTGCTTTGGCCTTCACAACCAAACACAATTGACAAAAAACAAAACTGTGTCAGGTCAAGTCATGTTAGCTTTTTTGCTACTATTTGTGTCAGTTCAAGTAAGTTTTCAGAATCTGAATGTGTCGATGCATAGATTCAATTAACAAGCTTGTTGTGGACCTTAGGAATATTCAAGTTTTCACAACTTAGACAAGACCAACCCCATGCTAAAGAGTTAGGTAAAGGTGAAGTAAGTACACCCAAAAAACAAGAGTAAAAAGATAATATGATTTGATATTTTTATTCGATATGATGAAATAACATTTTTATTTTTATATGTAAGTGTAAAAGTAATCACTTGTCTTTCCATTGATAGAGAGAATCCTAACTCATACTAAAGTTAACTTATGAAATGTGAACTATACTCAAACATCTATCTTGATTCTCAAAATGATTATGTCTTCACATTTCTAGTAAATCAACTTTTTATAAGTAATATAAAAATGTTCTTTTATATTTTAAATTTTTTTCTTTTTAATAAGTAACACTTTTTCATTGGGCTAGATCCGAAATTAAGACATGAATGAAGACAGATAATCTCTATTATACAAATACTATATATTCCAAAATCATTTTACAAAATAGAATTGATATATCACATAAAGGAGGCATATATATATTATCACTTAACATGACATTCATATCTTATTAATTAATGATAATTTATAAGTGACATGGTTACATTTATCTCAATTTGAGAGTCTGTAAGTTGAATTAATAGTAGGATGTAACATTTCTTTTGGTAATATTGAGTTTTGATCAAAGAAATTTTACAAACTTGGTTTCATTAAAAGTAAATCTATAGTATTTAGTTTATGTAAGATTACTTTATTGTTTAAAAGTAATTTTGCTAGAGTAAATTTTGTTTGATTTGTATTATTCAGACTAACTTTTGGACATATAATTATTAAATTGTCCTTGAATTTATCTCTCCATTAAAAGTATGAGTTCATTAAATACAAATGTATCTTTCTTTCAGCATAATAATAACATAGGCTCTATGTGGTGGTATTGTCAGTGTAAAATGAGTGATTCTTTGTTTTTTCTTGGGCTTTTTAGCCCCTTCAATCCATAAGAAAAGTATGAATTCATTAAAGGTATTTTTTTTAGTACTACTAAGGGTATTATTCATTTCTTGGGTAAGGAATTAAATTTTTTTGGATGCCTGATTGTCCCTCTAAAAAAGTGTCACTCGCAGAAATCGAATCATTGACCTTTTGGTCCCCTAAAGATCTAGCAGGATCTTATACCACTAGACCAACACTTTATTGGTGTTAAAGGTGACAATTGAATACACAAACTAAGTTTTGAGTTTTGACACACAAAAAGTTACAAATTTTCACTTGTTCAACCAAGGAGAAGCTAGCCAAATAATAAAATTCAGAACTAGATTTGCAGCAGTCTCCAAACCCAATTTTGAAAGTGAAAAGGGTATTCCAAATATGCTCTAAGTAATCAAAATAACTTTGCTAGATACCACTTTGATATAAAGAGGCTTATGCATTTTAAATTAAAAGACAATTAAGGTTATGTAAAACTTACTAAAGCAATTTTGGAGCACAACTCACCTAAGCACTCTGAATCATAAAATTAAAACAGCTTGTATTAACTGTAACCTTCTCGACTGAGTAACATAAATGTCTAACAACAACAACAACGAATAAAGCCTTAGTCTCATTAGGTGGGGAATAACATAAATGCGTAGACACATCAGAATCCAACGACTGTATTGTAAGTGCCATAAACGGCGAAAAATAATCCACAGAATACTACAAAAGAATCCAAGGCTTTTTGCCATATACTTAGAGAAGAGCCAAATAGTTTCAAATGAAATGTAGCTGGCAAAACAAATGAGATCACTGCACATATGGTACTCCCTACAAATGAGGCAAAGTCACCAAATTCTGGTACAAATGAAGCTAAGATTGCTAGCACAACCACGACAATTGCACGACTGATGTATGTCCAAATCTTTCGTAGTCCCGTTGGTTCGTTATTGTCTTTGTCAACAATTTTGAGTTTCCCTTCCACAATCTCATTAATTGGGTGTATCATCACTGGAAATGTGAACACAAGCCCCAAGCATAGTCCTAACTGTTAATAGCATAAAACCGGATAAAATGTTAGATGCCAAACTCTCCTGCTGAATAATAAGAAATGCAGTAAAAATTTGAGTTAACCGATAAAAGATTACAAACTCCTGCGGAACGAAATGTATATCATTATTTTCATGCACTTCTATTAATTTGCAAAATGGAATGTCATACAGATGTATAAGGACAAATCACCAATGCCCACATGCATATAATTTGTGATTTAAACACTAAGCAACACAAATTGATGCATACAAAAGTCAAAATCGGTTGAGGAAAAGAAATGAGACGAAAATTAAAATGAGTATTCTGTTAATTAGCTAGCTGCTAGAAAACTATATAAGAGTAACCATGTAAAGGAAAAATAATGAGCAGAACACGAGATCCAAGTGCGATGTCCTAACTATATTACCTGTACTGCAATAGATGACCAATTTCTAGGAAGATTGAGGGTCACAATGTCTCTAGTTTCTTCACCGAAAGCCATGTAACCACAGAATCCAAAAAGAATGTACACAAATGTTATCCCACCAAAAGTCTGAGCCAGCAATCTTGGGAATTTAGCTTTATCCTGCATAGAATTCTCTAGGGCCAGTGTCATCCCAATCCCCTCGAAACAAAAAACCGCCATGCCTGCTGCAAACGGCAACCCACCGATGTTGGATGTGATTGTCGTCCTTTCTCCAAATGAAAATCCGCTCCCTAGGGCCTGTCCTATATCTTCCTTCACTACAATACCTATAGCTAGGACATTGCATATATCAGCAAAAATGCTAAAAGGTGCTAGAGCAGATAAGCTCCGTATCCATGACAATCCAATTTCAACAGGCACTAATACAAATATGAAGGAAGTTAATGTGAGTCCATGGCTTTGGAAAACAGAATGAAGGTTTTGTCCAATAAATACCAAATACGCGACAGATCCTCCGCATAGCGCTACCAAAATTAAAAGTTCTGTCAGATATCGACCCGAAGTTCCAAAGCACCTATAACCCAGGTCTCCATATGTTCTTGATTCTGCTGATGGTTCTTCTGATGCCAACTTCTCTCTGCACCTAACCTGTATCAAGGAAATAGAAACCAAACTTTTAACAACACTTACGCAGAATAGAAGCAGGAATCATAAATTAAAAGATTTATCATGTAACTTTAGTTCAGGTTCTTTTGTGTTTCTATATTTTTTGTCATGGAATCATCTAAATTGGACAAGCCAGTAGCGAAGGGTACCCCAAAAAATATAATAAAGGTTGTGAAAGTATGGGGAAGATAGAAGTTAATTCCGACTGAAAGTGGGAATGATATGCAGATTTCGAAAGACTAGAATGGCTGAAACTAATAAGATAGCAATTACATCCCAAGAAGTAATAAGTACTTTGCCATGGACTAATTGAATTAAGAATACCAACTAGAAAGACTAATCCAATCCATAGTGATTTACCGAGAATTCAACATTTTTGTTACTAACCAACCATCAGGAGAAAGCAAATACAAAAGGTACACTAGTCAATAAAATGGATCATTCACGATGCAAAAACAGTCAATTTCAGAACAACAATCATGCTTCTAATACTCCAATTTATCAACAAAATAGCTAAAGCAAATATGAAAGGTACACTAATCAATAAAATGGATCATTCACAATGCAAACACAGACAATTTGAGAGCAACAATCATGCTTCTAATACTCCAATTTATCAACAAAATAACTATGTCATTTGATACCTTGGTTTAACAAATTTTTTAAGGATCATTCATAGTTATCTTTGTCTCATAACGAAAAAATAAAAATTTGGTAGTAATATCCCTTATGATCATTCATAATTACCATATCTATATTCCTTGGAGCATAATGAATTCAAGTTCTTTTCAGATTCTGATCTTTTGGTTATGGAATCATCTAACCTTTAGAAGCCATGACAAAGTACCCCACAACAAAAAGCAGTTATCATTTATATCCATCATAATTATCTTACCCAAAAGAGAAAAAACAGATAGTACTATCCCTTATGATCCTTCATAATTATCAATGTACATATATGTCCTGAGTGTGAGCCTTGGCCCAACACAACCATTGCCTTGTGACCAAGGTTACCCGATCAAATCCTGGAAACAGACTTTCCACTCATGACAGCAAATAAGATTGTATACATGCATAACTAGTGCACTAGGCCACCATATATTCCTTAGAGCATAAAGACATAGGTATGACAAAAACTAAATGAAAAAAACACAGGATCTATTCCCTAAAATCCTCACCTAGGTGAATCAAATTATGTGTAAATTTATGTGATAAAATAAACCATATTGAGAAGAAGACATAGAGATAGAAAGTGGAGATAACATACAAGTAAGAGCATACAATAGAAGGTGGTTATGCCAACTATAGCAACACCAATGGATCCTGCAACCCATCCAGCGATCTTAAAAGCAAAGGGCAAACCCAAAACCCCTGTGCCAACTACAGAAACTATGATATTCCCCAAAGTTTGAAGCTTTGAAGCTCTTTTTGAAGGAGGAAGAGATTCCAATAAAGGGTTTGTTGTTGTTGTTGTTCCATGCTCCATTATCTTCTTTTCTTTGATAACCAATAAAGACCACTCCTTGATCTAAAAATGGGTACCCAAATTTTTGTTGGTATTGTAGATTTCATTCAAGTAATAATTGGGATTGACTTTTACTCTTTTATTGTTATTTGGATCAAAATAAAAATGATAATCATATAAGAATCCAATATGAGAGTAAAAAGGTGGTGGGTGAATCATGAATGAATATAGTATTAGGGTGCATCGTTGATGAGTCAATAATAGACCAAACCACATGATCCATTTATGTTTTCATTGATGAAAAAGGAAATGTGAGATGAAACAAAAATTCAACCTTTTAGCGACAACCAGAACAACTCTGTAGTTTCATAAAATTCACAGTTTCCTAGCACAACAGGACAAAACCAGGTGTGTGTTTATGTACAAATACAGCTACTTTGCACTGTGTTTTTTTTGTTGAACTTATGATAGGAAAAGAATCAAATTACACATTATAATTTTATATTTATGATTTTTCTATTTAATTGAATAATAATTAGTAAAAGAGATGACTGAGAATGGAATAAAATCAGGATATAAAATTTCCAATATAAACTATTTAATAATATACTCAAAATAAAATTTATTTTGATATAGATTGATAGTTCAACAATTAAATAGTGTTAGTCCAAAGATTTATCTATAATTTATAGTGGAGATGCAATAACATTTATAAAGAGGAAAAAAATATATGTATGGCTAGTGTATGAATTTTTAAAATATCAGTCTATTATTTACTATTCATTTTTAATTATTATTGACTTTTCAAAAAAAATAATATAAATTAATGATAAATAACATATCGACTATATATAAATATTTATGCTAACAGTACAAAACTATTATATTTTTTATAAAACTCGGTGAATATCTTTTTCCTCATTAAATAAACATGTTTGATTGCAGTAAAGTATATTTTACTTTTGTACAATCAAATTATTGATAAGTGGCTAACATTATTGTACTAAGTTAATGTATAAATATCAGGATTGTGTCTAAATTCATAGATATTAAATATAATAAAGTGTAAGGTGTACATTAGAGGACTCTCATGCTAAGAAAACAACAATAAAAAGATGTGGTTCCTAAATTATGATTCCCAAATCATATGATTCCCTTCCAATTGTTTGAAAATTTTATTCCTTTGTCATTCAGAAATTGTTTCAAAGAAAATATGCTAGATTTCGAATGACTAAAAAGTTAAGAGGATTCAATTCTTATGAGCAACATTTATTGAAAAAGATAATCATACATTCTAAATAAATTAATTACTTACTCGGCCATAGAATACTTAATACAAAAAAAAAATATTCCAATATATCTATCTAGCATGTGTGACATTAATTTGATTATTATAGTAGATTGTAGGCGGATTGCCAACGGGCCAAAATTATAAATTAGGACATTCATTGTATTCTTTGATACAACTTAATGAAAACAAAATAGAGTAGTTATTCATCTTTTTCGACAAATTATGGTGAAAATTTACTCATCTCACTTTCATTAAAGAAATCTCAAAATACATCTTTGTTATATTAAAGTTACCTCTATTCCCCATCTTAGTTTGTAGAACACCTGCCATTATACTTTACGTAACCTTGAGCAAATATTGTATTAAGATTATTTATATAATTCGTCATTCATGTGAATTTATTTATCTGAAACTTTAAGATAGTCTAATCTCACGTAGTTTAATGAGTGTATCTTATATCTCTTTTAAGTTCATCTTTTTGTGATGTTTGACAATATTGAATTCACTATTGCTATGTATAAATTGGCAGCAAAATTGTCCCACATGTCATTCCACTTATCATAAGTTATCTTAATGGTATACCCTCAATTATTACTAAACAATTATCTTTCCCTAAGATTATCTTCAATTTCCATAGGGAGAACTTACTCCTATTGAATTTCTATAACTCACAATGTATTGCCAGAAATATTTATTTTCCAAGTATCAACTTGCATAACTTCATTGTGATTAATATTGTATATGTGAGTAGTGTGGTATATATTATACTATTTGATGTAAACCCTCCCTCCTAGGGCAGCCTTTGATCCCAAGGGCAAGAAAAGTCATGATGGTCCTACAACTAGGGCCAAGGCCAAGGCAGAGATCCTTAAGGTCTCAAAGGACATAATTGACCCAAGAGAGGGTATGTGAGAAGGACATTTATGTCCTTAGGGTATGTTCCAACTTAGGTTTATTTTATTTGCATTGATTCAAATAAATGAGATTGCATTCTCATATAGTCTTAGGTTTATTTTTATTCAAGTATTTTAGTATTTAATTCATGTAATATGGGTTGAGATTTATTTGTAACATGGTCCATATTTCGTGACCAATTAGTTCACCTAGGTTCAAGGGTAAGCTTGTCACGTGACATTTGAAGCTAGAGTCATACAAATTCAAATGGCATAATCAAATGTTCTCCAACCAACATTGAGGATTCGGTTAGCATGAAAATAGGAGAAGATAGATTAATTATGACCTTAGGGATGACACGGCTATAATCAAGGAAATTAGATTGTAAAGTTGTTATTCAACTTGCTTGAAGATAAATTCGGTTGCTTGAATATAGATATAATTTGGCAAAGGACTTGGTTCACTATCTTATCTTTTCCAAATTGTGGGGATTTTGAAATCAAAAGAGGTTTGGTGAATCTTCAAATAGATCAAGACTTGGTCAAGGCATCAACAACTCAGCAACAAATATCTCAACAAAATTATATTATTTATGATCTTATCTACTTGATTTAATTAGGAATTATATTATTATTTTATATTTATTTTTAGCCTAAGTTTTAATTAGGATTTTCTATTATGCAAGTTAATTAGGACTTAGTCTTTTATTTCAGTCCAAGACATTCAGATTGCCTATTTATGTAATTCAATTGTCATTAATAAAGTTAAGTTGAATTTTGAGTAAATTTGAATTGTTTTAGTTGAGAGCACTTCTCCTAAAAACCTTAGGTTGGCTGTGGTCACCATTAACAAGTTCTTATCAAGCTTCCTTGTTTGTAGCGAACCTCATAGCTTATCAAGCTTCCATGCTTGTGGCGTTTCCCCTTCCTAATCTTTTCTATTTCCCTCACCAAAACAACCCCAAATTCCCACAATTCACCAAAAAACGAATTACAATTTAAAAAGCTCAAGACTTCAAACTAAAACGATCCTAATTCTAAGGCAACGCCTAGAAATTGTCATCACTATTACCTTATACTACAACAAACGTAATATATGTTAACAATGAGTGCAAGAATATAAAACCACACATATGAATAACTCAATGTTCTAATAATTATCAATCATGTCTCTTATATTATATCTACTCAAAAAAAATCTCATAATAATAACCATTGAAATAAACATGACAAAAAATATAAGATTTTCACTAAGGCTATATTTTTTTTGGTACTGCGAAATGTATTCTCTCAACTTTTTGGGTAAGGAATTAATCTCTTTTGGGGATCGTGACTGCCGCTCCCAACAAATGGCACTCACATGAATCGAATTATCAACCTTAGGGATCCAATAAAACCTTACACTACTACACCAACGCCACTAAGAGTATGTTTGATTCTATTGAAAATAGAAAGAAAAAAAGGTGAGGAGCGAAAAGTAGAAAAAAAAGTTTTTTTGCCACCATTTAATTGGAAAGAAATCATATGAATGAAAAAAAACAAATACAAAAATACGGTAGACCTTTAGGTTTTTATCCATGTCCTTTTCATTATTAATACTAATTATATTTTTTCTAAAAAATGTATACAGTATAATTTACTATTCATATTTAATTATTATCAGTTCTTCAAAAAAAGTAATTCAAATAAATGGTAAATGTTATATTAAATGCGTATAAATATTTACGGTAATAATGAATAAATATTATATTTTTTCTCTCCAATTTCTTTATATTTTCTACCATACCAAACATTAAAAATTCATTATTTTTCTATTCATTTTTTTCTTAACTTTTCATTCCTCAAATTTCTTTCAATTAAATGAGAATAAGACAAACAAGAGAATACATTTTTTTCTATAAAATAAGAGAAATACTTAACAAAGTAAGTTCCCTATCTATAGAGAACTTTGCAGAATCATTAAATGTTCTCCATCTCCCACCCATATTTACCAATGCTTTTAAACTTTCCACCGTCCAATTAATTGCAATTGTCATCCTTTTTACTTTCTACTAAGAATCACCTCATTTCCCATTTACTTCAAATTAACGAGGGTATGTTATATTTAAGTATAACTATATATGGCAAAACGGACATTGCATGCGGGCGCGCCCGCGTAGCCCGCATTTCTTTGCGGGCAGGGCATACATTTTTTGTCCATTTGCCTGTTTTATCCGCTAAGTTTGTGGGCATTTCCTTTGAGCATGTGGGCGGCCTATAAATATAATTTAAGTAAAAAATAAGAAAATTTTAAATAAGTTATGATATAATGTGATTTTTATTCCCTAAAAACATTGTAATATAATGTAATTGGTTAAACTTCATATGAAGTATCAAAAAAATTTGTTAATTTTTTATCATCAACTACTTTATTTAATTTCATTTCATTTATTATATGAATTTTTTATTTATTTTTAATTATTCAATAATGCCCGCGAGCCTGTTAGCCCGTTTTAAAATGGGCAGGATATTGAATTTTATCTGTTAAGCCAATGCGGGCCCTGGCTAAACGGCCCGGACGGCCCATTTTACCATCTGTAAGTATAACTAATACTATTTAATATCCCACATTTTGTTTTTACTTTATTACAGTATTATACAATTTTATATCTTGGACCCATAGACATGCTATAATTAACACACCCAACATGTTAATTTTGGTTTGGATTCCTAGACCAAAATATGCAAGTTCCAAACTAATCATACTTTCATCGTTTAATACCTACTCAACTAAACCGACTGTTCTTTACTAGAACACAAAGATACGGACTATGATGGATCAGATGTTGCTGAAGGGGTAGAAGGTAGTCGTCAAGGTGATAGGAGGAAGCGAGAGAGTTGGGCCCGCCGGTGGAGGTACCTGAAAAGGTTCTCCGACGATCAAGTCAGTATATGAACTAGAGAGAGTGAGTGATAGGAAGAATAATATTAGAGAGTCAAGGAGTTGAGATTAAGATTCTTCCTGTTGGTGGATATCCCTATTTATAGAAGGGAGAGTTGACATTGGGTTCTTGGCTGGTGGTGCGACGCGTGGCCGACCAAAGGTGTTGTCGGGAGTTGCTTTTCCCGTGTCAGGCGGTCTGTTAGGACCGTACACTGTGCCATTCTTGTCTTCTAGCCTGTGGTTGGTTTGGTACCCGTTCTGCAACCCGTCTGTCGTGCTGGCAGGTAGGTTGGTGGAGTATGGACAGCATGCTGTCTCTTGGGTCAACTCTGGTGGTCCCAACAAGTGGGCCCACCTCGGCGACCAAGCATGTGACCTTTGGTTCGCCGGGTAGGAACACCGACATTGATCTTTGCCAAAAAATAATAGGACTCGCAGTTAAGTTCTTCGCTATTTGTTCCTATTGATCTATATTTCATGAAAATAATTCAATAGGTGACACAGAAATTATATGTATATATATATATATTCTTGGGTAGGAATTAACAAACATTCCACAAAATGACTGGGTGTTTGTGGCTTCAAACTCACTATAGTTGCTAACTTTCTATATTCTTTTCTCATCCTAACAAGTCCCACTTTATTTAGAGATGAGATCATAATGAAGATTATTTATCATGGATAATATTCAATTTTTAATAAAATTTTAACATCTAATAGAAAAAAAGGGATCACTTGTTTCAAAAAGGTACTATCTTTATACCTAAGTTAATCATATTTTAGTAAATAGTATAAAAATGTAAGTTTTTATTTTTATAAATTTTCTTTTTATTTATGCCTCACTTTTTAGTTGGCCACATGAAATAAGGGTAAATTTAAGGACTACTTATCTATGTCTAATAAAAATTAACACATATGTTTTCAAAGTTCAAAATTACTTAATAGGTATCACAATTTTATAAAATACTGGAATACGAGAATGAACATATTTATAAATTATTTAAAAAAATTCAACCCTTAATTTTTTTTAGTGCCACATATCTGAATTCGAGCTGAGTGGATCCCAGGTCCTTTATTATACGTACTCTTTATCTTTTTCGCTGACCACTAGAGAACAAGCACCATAACCTCATTCACCGTTTATCATTAATACCTTTATTCGATTCTCTTCTCCTTTCTATAGTTTCTCATCACTTTCCCCATACCCAAAACAACCTTTCTCATCAAACACCTTTTGCAGGTATACTCTCACCATATTTCTTTTATATTATACCTATTTTTGTCTTCATATTTATACCTATCCATTACCACGTGTGCATGCATCAAATAACACCATGTTTATATGATTTAACCATTTGTCTCCAGTTTCAACACTATCCTTCGTTTTATATTTGTTTTGCGACCCTTGATCTCGAACTACATTGCCTTACGTGGATTATGCATGTGGTTTAATATTTGTATTGATTGGTTTATTTTTATGTGGGTGTTGTTTTTGCTTAATTGGGATTTGGATGGTGGAAGCAAAAAGAAGAGATGAAATTTGGGTGTGCATTCAGAGAGTATCTGGAAGAAGAGAAGGAGTTGATGTTAGATAAGAAATGTGTTCATATTGAATATTTAAGGTTGAAGAAAGTGTTGAAGAGTTGCCAAGGTTGTAAGGAATTGCATACTTGTTCTGATTCTGAGCTAGATCAAAACCAGTTATGCCAATGTCAATCTTGCTCATGTAAGTCTTATTATATTTGGTTCTATACTTTTATTTTTGTTATTTGGAAACCCTTTTTATTTATTTATTATATGAACCTTGTTTAGGATATAGAGTTATAACTTCGTTAAATCTATAGTCACATAATTCGCTCATACTCCATGCGTACAATGAACCAGTTAGTTCGCGAGAACCGACTCACAGTTACTCAAACGAAGTAGAATGCAAGAAGAGAGCAAAAGCATAACGGGAGGTGGCTAACAGGAAATGGCTCCTGATGCAATAGGAATGTGGAAGAAAGAAAACCCTAATTTGATATGGGCCTTATTAATGAGAGGAAGACTTGGCTATTGTAGTATATGAACCTGGTTAATTTAAGGATTCAATTCATTCAGGAAGTGTTTGGTAGATGTATTAGAATATTTTGATGTTTAGGTTTTGGCATATATGCTACCATTGCAATGTGCAAACTGGGGATTGACTCCTAGTTTGATTTGCGGAGGAATTAGAACCAGGATACTTTCCGGTAATGGAGAGACAAATTCTTATTTTTACACTTGCAACGAAGGATAAAGGGAGTAAGACTTTGGAGTGTATTTTTAAGGTCAAAGTTGTAATTTCAATGAAAAGTAAAGGTCATAAATGTCATTGTCTATTGAGTTTTTAGTGTATTTCCCCCTAACTTGCCTCTCCATTAATGGAGAGGAGTCTAACTCGGATAAAAGTGTCACATCCTTATATATTTTAACGTTGTTTGTGATGTACTTGCCTCTCCATTACTGGAGAGGATCCTAACTCGAAGAATTAATACCCTAGAGTCTTAGACCATTATATTACCTAATCAATCTAAGCTTAATGGTGTTAAAGCCAAAAATTTCCATTGTGAATCTATTTTAAAAGGAAGGAAGCAAATATTTCTTGAAGGTCCATGAAAGAATAAGGAGTACTGGTTTTGACATTTTTTAAATGAGAGTAGGATTCAGGAGTCAGGAATAAGGATGGTTAAAGTCAGGGTAACTTAGGACAGAGGACTAATGCTGTTGATGTAGTAGAACTCTTCTGATTGAAAGTTATAGTCATTGAAAGGTAGATCATCATCTTTTTCTCCTAAACTTTCATGTGAAATAATTTGGTTAGTGCTTATGTTATCTCATATCTGACATTAGTATAATTCCATGGACATGATTTTACTCTAGTAATCCTAGTTTTGCAGTTCTGTGATACTTAAATAATGCTTTGCTATCTCGGAATATAAGTTTTTTGCAATTGATCAGAGCTTATGTTACCTGCCATTAGTTTTTTATGCATGTTTTCAGCAATGTACTCATTTGATCTTATTATATTATGTGCCTTGTATTTTAACCAAATTGTATTACTTTATGTAGTGTGTGATCAAAAGTTCTTCTCTGAGTTGATGAAGGAAGCATCAGATATAGTAGGATACTTTAATTCAAGAGTTAGCCACATCCTTCATCTTCATATTGCAACAGGAATGAGGAGTTATGTATTGCGCTTGCGCCAGTGCTTTAAAGACGATAGGCAAGACCTCGCGCAAGAAGGGGGAATTTTAATCGAATACATTGCAATGAATGCAATAGCGATGAGGAAAATACTTAAGAAATATGATAAAGTAATGCATCAATGCTACTACTTTCTTTGTTTCCCCCTTCTGTTTTCTGCTTAAGTTCCATCGAATTCACTCCATCATTTTATACTGTACTCCAGGTACACAACTCTGTGAATGGGGAGAATTTCAAATCCAGGATGCTTGCTGAGCACATTGAACTTTTACACACACCTTTGCTGATTGAATTGGGTGCTTTTTATTTGAATTCTAGTGGGCTAGATGGTTGTGAGCTCGATGGAATCCGTGGTCGCTTTTCATGTGATCTAAACATAACTGAAGCTATAATAACTATGAGTCTTCCGGATTCTATTAAGCTTGAGTACAATCTAACTTGTGCAATCTGTCTGGTAAGGTCCTATTTATTTGTATGCTACACTAGAACGAAGAAAAAACGTTTCACACGTCAATGCCGCTTATTAATGCTTGTATCGTGATATGATAGGATTATGTTTTCAATCCATATGCTTTGGGTTGTGGTCATATCTTCTGTAAGTCATGTGCATGTACAGCTGCCTCTGTGATGATTTTCGAAGGCCTTAAATATGCGAGTCCAGAATCAAAGTGTCCCATATGCAGAGAGGTATGCAATTCACACTCAAATATTGACATTGCACTTGTGAAACAATCAAATACTGGTTTCGTAAAATAATGAGAGAGGGGGCATTAACTAATGCAAGTTGGTTATAGGATGGAATCATGGAATAGACAACACACCATGTTTCATTCCATTGCATCATCCTAATTTAATAAAGCCCAAAAATTTGCATTCCATAACATGGGTCTATATTCTATTCATTGGCATCTTAAAACAAATATGGCTAGTAAGAGCATATATCTGTTTTTTCCCTTGAGCACAAAAGCATGTCCACTTTATGACTTTAATGTATATTGGTTATATTTTCCAAAATCACATCATCAAACATATACAAAATGTGATAAAAAGGTGTGACACAAGTTTGAGGAATTTTTTTACTAAACAAGTATATAAGGCTTGTGATGTTGCATGAGACCGAATGTTGGACAGTAAAATGCCAACAAGATAATAAACTCGGTGCAGGAAAGATGAGAATGTTACATTGGATGAGCACACATGCTATATAAGATAAAATTAGAAATAAATACATTAGAGATAACTTCTATTGTAGAAAAGATATTAGAATACCACCTTAGGTGATTTGGGCATTGTTCAAAGAGATCTTTAGAAACCTCAATAAGGATAGTGAATCAGATGGAGGGTAGTCTAATTCCTAAAGACAAAGAGACCAAGAAAACTATAAGCGAAATAATTAAGAAGGATTTAAATATCAATGGTTTATTAACTGATATCATTTATATGATAAAATATTATGTTGTTGTTTGATCCTTGTAGCCAATCCCACCTTGTGAGAATAAGGTTTGGTAGTTGTTCTATCGGTTTTGATAACGAAGTAAAAAGCAAAGTTTTAATTAGAAATTGGTGTCTGAAGAGGTTAACTTAATTAATAAACAGATAGATCGTGTACTTAGTTTTCCAATAAAAAACTTTGCTTAGTTAGTTCCTTCACCATTGCCCTTAGTATAAATTGTACAATGGTTAACAAAAATAAGGTGATTATGGTTAGCAAAGACTAGCTTTTATTAAAAAAACACTTCAGCACATCTTTATGCAGGTTGGAGTTTATTCTAAGCCAATGCACATGTTAGAACTTGATCTGCTTATAAAAAGAAGGTACCAAATGGTGGAATAATAGTTTGCACCTTATTCTTAAGTAACATTGCCAACATAATAACTTTCAAGATTTCTCAGGTGCAGAGAATACTGGAAAGAAAGGCTAACCGTCGAACGAAGTGAAACGATGAAGCAAATCAAGGAATACTGGAATATGCAGTCCACATATGCAACTGGATTCTAGGATTGTTTATGCTTTGTCCACTGAAGCAGTAATGCTGATTTAATTAGTTTTCAATGTGTTTTTAAGACTTCAGCATGAAAAGAAACAGCAAATAAGAGCAATAGGATTATGCAAAGTTGGTTGCATATTCAGCAGCCAATTGAAGCTTCTTGTGATAGATATCCAAATTTTTTATGTTAGGGAAGTTATCAAATGATTGTTATTCTTATTATTGGAATCTGGAAACTTATGTATTTGTTATTTACACTTGGAAACATTTATGTGAACAATGTTTTGAGAAATAAGAGCCAAAAGAATTGTTGGATAGTATGTGATATTGCAAAAATGTGATGTAGCATTTGCACAAATTCAGTGATAAACTTATGTAGCATTGCAGAAATTCAGTGCACATCAGAAACAATTTTTAGTGGCTGCATATGTTTACCATGTTTCTACTTGTTTGGGATTTTGATTTTAAGCATGTTAAAGTTTTGATGTTGAACATCTCAAGCAAGTTTGAAAATGGTATGAGTGGATGGATAGAGATCACTCGTTCTGAACGGTATCTCATTTCCTATCCTGAACCAATCAGAATGTTAATTTTTGTTTTTAATTTTTTTTATTCATATGGCAATATGTGACTGACTCGGGACAGAGAATGAGACATCACCGGAGATAGATGATTCTTGTTCATTGGAAGACATTCAACCCTCCATACAAATTTCAAGTATAATAGGAACCCCTCCTAAGTTGGATTTACATAATAAATTCACCATGGATCACAACCCCATATTACTTGATCCAACAACCTTATGCATAATGTGTTAAATTTATTATGCAATTAACAATGCCAAAAATCAAGTTACTTTTATATATTTAATTTTTTTTAAAAATGTACTCTTTCTACAAACCTCAATGAAATTTTAATTTTGTTTTAAAAATTACATTATTGATCCAACTACATTTTTAAAAAAGTATATTTTTCTTCCCTTTCTATCCCAAATGAAACTCATGATCCCCTTATTTGGAGTGGATATAGAAATGAATGGAGGGAAAGGAAGGAGAGTGTTCCACCCGGATAAATTCGGGTGTTTCTTAACTCACCCCGAGTGCAGACATGTGTCTAAGTCTACCATCGATCACACGCCCGTGGCGGATCAGACCCGCCACAATAACTGTAAATACTCATGACATGTCATTAATATCTCTGGCATCGCATTAATGTCTCTGAGTTCGTCATCAATGTGCCACAAACATCTTAAATGTCGATTCCATCTGCCACGCCGTCTGCACACCCAACCTGCCCCCTAACAGACATGCAAACGAAGCAATGACAACCCAACATATCTCGTTATACTTGCTAGGCTCTGACCAATAGTCGGGTGCCATGTCGACGACCTCAGACTCTATAAATAAGGAGTTTACATTCTCCCATTTATTGCTACACTTATTGTTACATACTCTATCTTCTCTTTTATTTACTCATTTTCTCTCTCTAAAATACTCTATTGACTTCATCGTCAGAGAACCTTCTTTTCAGACACCTCCCCGGTGGGTCCAGACGATATTTCGACCAAGATTTCCACTTCCCTCCATTTCACCGGGTATCCGTTACTGATCATTCCCTCTTAGTATCGAAGAACAGAGACTAATCATATTATTCAACTTTGAAATTTAATTCTTTAAATTTCTATTCCCAATAAAATATATCAATTTGTGCAAATGTACAAATACCCTACTAGTTGAGTTTGATTGGGAAAAAATGAGGCTATTGAGAAAGAAAGAAAAAACATTTTCACGTTTGCTAAAATTGACAAAGAATTGATTTTAATTTATGGTGAGGTGCTTTAAAAGTTTAAATTACAACTTGCAATTTAGAGTTTAATATATATATATTAATTTAAAACAAAATTTTAAGATATATTTTTGCAAAATTTTAACTTAAAATACTTTAACTTACCAAATACATGCAAAATATACTTTAAAAATCACAACCACTTAAGTATATCCCTTTTCATTCCACTCTATTTAATCTACCTAACCACAACATTTCCATAAAAAAAATCCCCTTTTACAAAACTAATGTCCCAAAACAACATTTTTCACTTAAATATTTATTTAATTTAAAAAACTTGACCAAGTTTTGGTTTTAATTATTTATTATTATTATTTTGGTTCTTAAATGTTTTAAAAAATTCCTTTTAACTATTAGTGATAATATGACTAACACTTAAAACACATATTCTCCTAAAATTATTAAGTCGGTCAATTATAACATTGACACATTATACCCCTAAACTACAATTAATTTTATACATATTTAAGAATCAAAATCAGAAAAATGAAAATAGTCTATAAACTAATATTGTAAGTATATTTTTTGATATTGTTAATGCATCATCAATCAATTATGTATAAAGGATTATTGACTTCTCTTATAACCATACAACATATACATAGTAGATAACATCCATAATACATAAATATTAAGAAAAAAGTTGCATAACAATGCAATAATTTGTTATTCTCTACTACATAATCTATTTTAGAACAAAATGATATACTAATTGTGTAACTAACATTGTATAGATATATAACCAATTATTAAAAAACAAATATTAAAAGTAAAATTAAACATAATTTAATCTAAAAAAATTATATCAATCAAACATTTGTTTAGTGGTTTAAGACCTTATTAGATTTCACTTAAAAAAAATGTAAAGTCATATTGAAGACACCATTTTTTGAATGGAACAGTATATAAGTATGTTCTTGAGTGAAATGAAATGTGATCAGTGTTTTTTATTATAATGTCTATCTGAAGTGGAAGTATAAGAAAGAGAAGAAACATCTTCAACAACAATAAAAAATCACCTCTTAATCTCAATCTTCATCTCAAACCATTCATTCTCTTCTCTCTTTCTACCACTTCATATATACTTGTCAGTTTCAACCATGTCAAAATTCTCATCATGGATCTCTCGCTTTCGTTCTTCATCTAAGTACTTCTATCACTCTATAAGAACATTCACTAATGAACCTTCTACCATTCATGCTTTTAATTCACATAGAACAACATGGTCAAAATCTATGCTTCCTCTTGCTCTTGCTGTTTCTGCTGCTTCATTTTCTCATTTCAATCCTTCTTTATGTGATGCTCCTGATACCAGGTTATGGCTTTTTATTTCATTACCCAACACCCCATGATTTTATTATGTCAAAGTTTGTATCTTTCTTGTTATTTATGTCTAAGTTTAAATGCATGAATCCTTTTATGATGTTGTTGGTGAAGAAGATTCAGATGAAGGGGAGGATTAAAGCTTGTCAATTTATGTAGTAATAATATTTTCTATTGGATATTGCATATTTATCAAGGGGTGGATTGAAATTGTTGGTAAAGGAAATTCACCTATTGGACTTTTTTGTTTCTGAGGCTATGTGGTGTCTATTCTGAATTTATCTTCTTATTTATGCCTAGCATTTTTTTTAAACTTATTTCATGGTCAAGTGTTAATTTCTTGGTGTTTAGATTTGATATTTCGATTCATAAGTTGAAAAAAAGAAGAAGGATTGGGTTGCTCCATACATATGAAAGAGTATACAATAGTGATGTATTTGACAAATCAAATACTACTGATATTAACGAACCATTCGGGTTAATTGATAACAGTAGTTTGTCATTTTATGAAAGATTCATGTGAAGTTATAGGTAAATAGGAATTTGTAGGAATCATGTTTTGAATATGTTATATAAGTTAACACTGCTTTTACTTGTTGGATAGTTGTATGTTAGCTATTGACTGGTTTCGGGACTTACATGACTTAGGCAAGCCTATAGCTCCACCTTGGTTATGTGCAGCCAGTGCAGGTTATGGATAGGTTGTGAACAAAGTGCTATTCTCCATTCCAACAGCTTCCCATGTTGCTCTAAATTAATGACATGTTACAAAAGCATGGACCTGTTACTGCTCCATCTCCTAATTTGTGATGTGTTGTTCTAGTTCAGAAAACAGATCTATATCTTTTTACATTGTTCTTCCACAAGATTTGTTTGGAATAAGCTTTTTGATATCTTTGGAGAGAATGGGTTTTCTCTAAGAATTTGTTTAAGTTTCTCATTATTAAGTTTAAAGATTTTTGCTTATGTAAAGATGCTAAGTTTCTATGCTTTGGTGCCATTGGCTAGAAAGAATGCCAGAATCTGCAAGGGAACATCTTAATTTTTAGATAGCATTTGGGATTGGGTTAATCTTTTTTGGCTTGTTTGTGGGGTTCTACACATGGTATCTTTAGAGGTGTTTCTTTGTTAGATATGCAGAGAGATTGCCTACCTTTTTACATGACCCATTCACTTAGCATCATATTCTTAGGAGATATCATATCTTCTTTCCTTGAATTGTTCACTTCTTCCATAATGAGGTTTCTTTTTCTAACAAATAAATACTCCAATTGAACTACACACATAATTAAATGGTCTCAAGAAAACAAGTTATTCATGGATAATGACATGCAATTTCTTGTAATTGATTTTAGAGGTGCGAGCTTTGGGGGCAAGGGTAGCACTCAGCATGTTGTTAAGGGATCACAGAAGGAATTTCCACAGGAGCTTCTCAATGAATTGAAAGCCATATGTCAGGTAATATCTGCGTATATTAATATGTCATAAACTTGAATCAAAGAAATATGTCAAGATGTAGAAATGCTTCGACTGTTTCTTATTTCCTCAACTAGATTTAGAATTTTATTTTAGTTCTTTCCGTTTCTTCTTAAGCAGGCTGCTTATTATTTCATTTGTTAACTTGGTCCTTGGTTTTCGGAAAGCAGGCCTGTCTTATTAATTAGTTGGTTGGTTGTTATATTCAAGAATACTTTTTCTTTAAGTGAAATAAGAATAAAGTCACGTTAAATGAGAAATCCGTTGGACCTTCAACCCCGTGATTATAAGCATAAATTTTTATTATACTTGTTTGTACAGGATAACATATCAGTTGATTACGATGAGAGATATATCCATGGGAAGCCACAAAACAGCTTTCACAAGGCTGTCAATATCCCGGATGTGATTGTTTATCCAAGGTGAGAGGTGCTCTTAACCTTAGGCTTACGTCATCATTCATCTGCTTGGAGTTCTTACAATGCTTCAGTTATTTAGTGTGAGCCTTTTACATTTCTGTAACTTCTTGACAACTTGGTACCAACTCTCTTGCATTGACGAAGACCAGGGAAGACTCGAGATCTAGAGACCCTCCTCCCCCAAAATATTCCTCTTTTAAAAGGCTTAGATATGTTATTATCTCTTCCTGTTTATAGTTTTCAAAATAAGACTATCGAAAACACTTGCTGCTTAGCTATATGGACAATGTTTACTTGTTTTTATTTTGTGGAGTGTTAATATTGTGATGGGCTGATGGCTATAAACCTTAGCGGAATTGTTGTGGAAGTTAGCTGGTCATCCAGCAGATCTGGTGTAGTAATTGTTTGTTAGAAACCACTGTTCCACCCCCTCTTGATGCATCACACGCTTCAATAAGTACTGTTATATGGTCTTGACAAATGTTCTTTAGGTAAAAGTTAAAGCATCACACCAAATGTATTTATTTTCTTCTATTGAATTTTCATTTGCAGATCTGAGGAGGAGGTCTCCAAGATTGTCAAATCATGTGACAATCATAAGGTTTGTGCTCCTCCATCTCAACTTACATTGTCAAGAGTTTAATATGATTGCTTCGCCTTCTGGACATTTTATTACAAAGCCATTTGGGTCAGGCCTAATCTACATCCTTCGCGTCTCTTGTAGTCCTGTTGCTCTTTTCGTCATGATATTTATGTTGGTTTTGCTCCCTTTTAGAAAATCTTCATGTATATGTCTTCACTTAATATGTTAAAGCTGTTAGGTTAAGACACGTCAATGATTTTATATATCTAGGAAGCCGTTCAAGCAAGAGCTATCTGTTGTGTATGGCTCATATTTGTGGTATCGAATGGGTTATTGTTGGTGAAGTGAGTGAAGCGAGCTTCACAACAGCGGTATGGTACATGCGTAGTGACTTGGGCCTCACATAACTGTTGAAGTTGTACTAGGCTATATATATGTATTCTCTAAACCCTAGTTATCGCATCTTTAATAATATACAGCCACTCAAGCGCTCCTAGGGATGTCGGCACACTTGGCAAACCTCGTTAACAAACTCTCCTGTCTTTGTCTCTTTACTATATTTCGTTCTTTTATTTGATTGCTTGTTCTTGTTCACCACACTATCTAGTCTGGAAGTGTGGACAAATGCACAGATCCACGTACTCGCAGAAATTCAATTTTTAGCAGAATGGTTGCTGCAAGGATTGAATTGTAGACATTTCATCATAGAGGCTCTGATACTATTCCATGAATCGTCTTTCCCAAAAGCTTAAGTTGTTAGGTTAAGATACTTGACTGGCTTTATTATATCCCGAACACTTTAATCCTTCTGCTTTTGGAATACCTCTCTTTTTCATCCTTAACTAAAATAATCTAGTTTTCTTGCTTTGTCTAGTCCTAAATTTGGATTTCCTTCCTTCAGCATGTATTCTATTTTCCCCACCAATAATTCAACTATCAATTTATCATCTTTAAGTTTGTTGTTACCATATATCTAAATTTATTATTTCTTTATATCTCATTAATCTTCCTAAAGCATAATGAGCCTTAGAACAACTAGGAACACTTCTCTAAAGTTCAATAATATCCTAAAATTAAACAGCATTTCTTGCACATTTTTCTTCCCCATCTTTTTTGCCATAATTTTTGTTTTACATCATCGTCATTGTAACTATTTCTGTGATAGATGATTATAAATGTCACAAGCATAATTCTTTGTTCTTAGCTATCCAGCTATTTATCAAGACAGTCCCGTCTGATTTAGCTGTACTTGACCTTTGAGAATTAACTTTGGTTAACTTCTATTTAGTTATCTGCAAATAGCTTAAACCAATGCATATTACCTTGAATTATGTCTATTATACTAATATGCCTATTTTGGATTTCTTTTTAAATTTTCTCAATTCTTCTATAGTTTCCAGTTCATTTTTCATTGCTGAGCAAGGCCTACTATTTGACCTTTATAGTGATCTATGTTCCACGCCCTGGCCCACCCATCACAATTGAAGTTGTTGAATCAAGCAGTTATTACTTATTTGAATTGTCATCTGAGTGCCCTTTACTGCAGACTTTAATAGTTTATACTCGTGTTCTTATACCAAATTAAATATTGGCATAAATAATGTGCTTGTAATATTTTAAGCGCTATGGCTTTTGTGCATGCAAATGTTAGAGTTATAAAGCCATATACTGGTTCTGAGTTGATAGATTAAGCTTTTCGTTAAAGTTATTCTTTGAAACCCCGTTATCTCCCAAAGAACCTTCTTATTCACTTTCCTTTCAAGTTTCAGAAGATTAGTGAAAGGTAAAGGAATTATGGTTTTCTTATTTTTCCTGTAACTCCCTTCTTGAATTGCATGAGAAAGCAACTTCCTTTCAGAAATTTGATAAAGCCAATGTGAGTTTAATTGTTAGTTTATCCAATTTATACTATTATGCTCTATCGTATAATTGCTGGTTTATAGTATTATCCATTGTACCTTCTTTGTTTATATTATATGTAGAGAGGAATCACATCTCTTGCACCTATCAGGTTTTTTAAAGAACTCAGTTTTATTTCAATGCCATCGACACATAATGTTAATAATGATTATATTCTTGAGAAGATATTAAAACCTAGCTTGACTTATTTATATAATTTATTTTAACAGGTTCCTATTGTACCTTATGGCGGAGCTACATCAATTGAGGGCCACACCTTATGCCCTAATGGAGGGGTTTGCATTGACATGTCGTTGATGAAAGTATGTTCATGCTCTATTATGACTGTGGAGTACCTTTATATAATTGTTTCAATTAGGATCATCATGATTATCCAGTAGGTCCTAGGTTTTTTCTTCTAGTGACGATGTCTTGACATCTTTCTTTGTACTCTTCTCTTCTTCCTCAGTAACATTTCTTTTTGTATAAAAGAGCAGGTGTACTGCACTGCAACATGCGTTCACTATTGCCCATTATAATATGCTAGTGACTTCTTATGAATCCATTAAAGCATGTACTATTGTTTAATTGTTACTAAATATAAAAATATTTCATATCATCATTAGTATCACAAAAGATTAAAACCATTCTCTTGCATGGATTTCTTACTATATATACAGTGAACCTCATTGAATATGTGGTATTAGAAAGTGTGCTTAGAACTTAGGCAACTATACATTTCTTGATAACTAATCATTAGAGTCATCTGGTTTTCAGTGCCTGTCCCATTATGTAGACAGGACATCTTCTTACGTATATATTTAAACATTTAGACTCTTTATCACGTGGCGAACTTTACTTTTGAAGTCTTACTTACATAGCTTTCTGGTTCAATCTATAGAGAGTGAAAGCATTGCATGTTGATGACATGGATGTGGTTGTTGAGCCTGGAATCGGATGGATGGAGCTTAATGAGTATTTGGAACCTTATGGCCTATTTTTTCCACTTGATCCAGGTTAGTAGAATACTTACCGGTGCTTTAGTTTGTGGAGAATATGCTCTCTCTAACTCTACTAGTTGAAGGACAAAAAGGCATACAATTATTTTAAGAAAAAGCATTTTGTAAATGCATGTTTTCTCAATCGTGAAGTTCTTACTTGTTACGAACAGGTCCTGGTGCAAGCATTGGAGGGATGTGTGCTACACGCTGCTCTGGTTCTTTAGCTGTGAGGTAGTGGCACTCTTCTGTTATTATCTATATTTTAATCTATTGTGGGAAAACTCGGTTGCATGCTAGTTTAAATGTTTCATCTCTGTGGATAGTTAAATATATGGTTTCAAGCTACTTTGCTTGGGGCTTACTAGTTCAGTTTAGAGTAAATAGTTTTGAACTTGATGTAATTATATTATGGCTAGGTCTTATAAATAAAAATCAGTTCAATAAACAACTTGAAAGCTGTTCTATACTACTATGCATAACGTTCCTCTTACTAATTTGTAGGTATGGAACTATGCGTGATAATGTCATCACTCTAAAGGTTTGTTAATCCCGAATTATTGGTCTCCTTTGATTTGATGATGTATTTAATGTTGTGATTGTATTCCAGGCGGTCCTTGCCAATGGAGATATTGTGAAGACTGCTTCTCGTGCTAGGAAGAGTGCTGCAGGGTTTGTTATATTCTTGTCTTTTTATTTAGTAATCAATTTCACTTCTAATTTTTGAGAGTCGGGCAAAAGGAATAATATAAGTAAACTAAGAAGGGGGAAAATTTGGTAAATTATACCCTGAGTATATGAAAATACCCGAGACTCTTTCATACTTAATTCATCCTTCTTACATATGATGGCATCATGATCAATCCTTTCATCTGATTATACCATCATCCACTCTTATTTTCTGTCTGAACATAATATCAATTATTTTGTCTTTAAACTACTCAATCAAATTTCTTGGTCTCTAAAGCATTTGTTTCTACTCCAATGTTGCATCCACTCTCCAAAATGATATCATCAATCAAAGGCATGCACCACAGCACTTCATCTTGAACATTCGTGAGTTTTTCCATTAGGAATGAGAAAACAGGTGCTCTGATATTGAGCCTCGACACAACCTACTTGTAGTGTAACCAGTGTACTTACATGACCATATGTCCGAATATTTGTCACCGCTTCATACTTATCCTTGACCATTTGAATGAGTGGTACACAACTTCTTTGTTTTACATTGCAAAACAGTCTTAAGAATCTCTGTAGGGAGAGATATACAATAACACACAATTGATATTTTTCTTTAAATTATATATTCTAGGTATGATCTGACCCGTTTGATGATTGGAAGTGAAGGAACACTTGGTATTATAACAGAAGTAACACTTCGGCTTCAGAAAATTCCCCAGCACTCAGTGGTAAATTGACTCTTTCATTTTTTTTGGCGTTTCCTGTTCTCTAAGTTTGATCTGGTCCACTGAACTTTGTTGTGGTGATCAATTTGTTAAATCTGTTATATTCCCTTGTTATTCAATTTGATTGAAACTCTTCAAAAGTTCCTTTTTGGTTCTGATCCTTGACATATGTCAATAATACAAGCTGTACCATCCAAATTCCGAACTTGGATTGCAAGGTCACTTGTTGTGGTTTCTGTCGTGAAAAGTTTGAATTTATAAACAGCAGTTCATGATAAGCAGTGCAGCTTGCAATATTTAGATGTCATTATCTTGTTTTAACGCTCTATGCATATCTTATGCTCTTTTCCTTTACTATTTCTTAGTTTTTCGGACTTACCTTTCCTCTTTCTCCTATAAATTGTCATGTTATCTCCATATTACATGGCAATCCAAGTTTGGAAGAGTACATTATATCCACCCTTCCATAATGTCTGAAAGTAATTAAATTATTTACTTACAAATTTATTTGTCCATCTTGTTATTAGGCTAAATTAAGTATGTAATTCCGAGAAGGGTCGGCTTTCTATCGGAATATGATTTTATGGGAAACCTTACCTGTTGATCCATTCATATTATGTAAATAAACTTCCATTTTCTCACAGGTTGCAATGTGCAATTTTCCTTCCGTGAAGGAGGCAGCAGATGTTGCTATTGCCACTATGATGTCTGGTATACAGGTAGAACTGTGGCTTCACATTTTTGATATCTTTTTCTATCCAATTATGACTTTCTGTTTTCTGGTTAGGTCTCGAGGGTAGAACTATTGGATGAAGTTCAAGTAAAAGCTATCAATATTGCTAATGGGAAGAATTATCCGGAAAGTCCAACTTTAATGTTTGAATTTATAGGAACAGGTATAAACATATATATATAATTTTTGTCGTATTCTCTATTAATCATTGTTTCTCACATACAGATGTGCATTGTTCACACGGATCATGAAATTGGAGAAAAAAATGTCTGAAATCATTTGCGTACAGAACTCGCATCAATAACAAATATGTCTGTCTTTTTTAATGAATGCACCACATTTTCCAAAGTAATTGTATTACTTAACTTACCAATGGTTGTGATTCAGAGGCATATGCACGTGAGCAAACACAAATCGTTCGGGCAATTGTTTCTGAGCACAATGGTTCAGATTTTGTATTTGCAGAAGAACCAGAAGAAAAAAAGGAGCTTTGGAAGGTAATAGTTTATTCCTTGGTTATGCTGTCATGTTCTTTTTTTACTTCTCTGAGTTTGTGCATGTGTTGGTTGTTTATTGATATTAGCCTCACCCAATGACAATTTGATCCATCTAAGAGACATCAATCTACATTAATATGGTCAGGGTTCTTGATGGCATCTTTCGAAGTTATTCTGTTGCTGCCTCAATTCGTAGTTTAAGTGACCTCGTTACTGAATAATGAGTATTACGTTCAGTATCTTGATCATGTGCAGGTGCGAAAGGAGGCACTCTGGGCTTGCTTTGCAATGGAACCTGATTTGGAGGCAATGATTACGGTTAGTTATGAAATGTGATGTTTTAATTTACTTATGAAATTGTTGCATTACATGTTCAGTTGATACGAAACAACTAATGAGTTTCAGTTTCATCCAATTTTCGAAGACAGTGTCTTTCCTCACATTTAAATGTTTAAGGCTTACTGGACCCTCACGTTTTTTCTACGAACTTTTTTTTGTATTTTAACTTCTGCAGGATGTATGTGTTCCTTTATCTCACCTTGCTGATTTAATTTCAAGATCTAAAAATGAGCTGGATGCATCACCGCTAGTTTGGTAAGTCTGATCAGGGTTATTTTATTCGTCATATTGAAGTCGAATCATCGGATTCAACGGTATTACAATTAACGTTATTTTACTTGATGATGATGAATGATCAGACCTAAGCTTAGTTCATGTACCTATTGTTGTTTCTCTTGGCAGCACAGTAATTGCCCATGCAGGTGATGGTAATTTCCACACGGTAATTCTGTTCGACCCTACCAAAGAAGAACAGCGGCGGGAGGCAGAGAGGCTCAACCAATTTATGGTTCATGCCGCCTTATCACTGGAAGGTATTACTAATAATAAATTCTTGGTGCCTGGTGTTACCTGTTAGTGTGATATATTAGGTGCCATTTAGCGTTTAGTAATCTTTTTACTTGAAATCCTTCATGATCGAGTTTCAATAAACTAGTTACAGTTTTGAAATTTGGTTTATATTGCTGCAAAACAGGAACTTGTACTGGTGAACATGGTGTTGGCACAGGAAAAATGAAGGTACTCTTCTCTACTATGACATGATGTTAGCTATGAAATTTCCAAACATTGCTTAAGCTAACAAATGTTAAAACTTATGGACATGGAGTTGAAATTTATGAGTTTATCTAAGTAATAAAACTCTGATTCCCTGGTTGGTTTTTTCCAGTATCTTGAGGAAGAACTAGGAGTTGAAGCACTGAGAACAATGAAGAAAATAAAATCAGTCTTAGATCCCAACAATATCATGAATCCAGGAAAGCTTATCCCTCCTCATGTTTGTTTCTGAAATTAACCTCACTCCAAGTATGATCTCAAAGTTACAAATAAGTCATGTAGTTTCTAATATCAACTCATATCTATAAAATCCTTTTTGTACTATATAATAACATTAATTAGTTCATACAAATGCTTTAGGCCATGTCAAAGTTACAATGTTTGTTATACCTTCTTCTATGCATACTCAAATGTATCTCTAACTGGTCAATTTAGTCGTGGGACTTAGAAATATGTGTCCACTCTATAGACAAAATGTACTTTAAGACAAAATGACTATTTATTCAATTATTATACCCTTTTACTCGCATGATTATCATTTTAAAAATGTAACTCTACATATTTTAAAATGTTTATCTCATTTAGATGTGTTTGACCTTAAAATTAGAAGGTAATTTTAACTATTACTTTTTACCATATTGCCATTAGAAAATAAATATAATATTTATACACTGTCATAATAAAAATTTATACAAAGTCAATATATCATCTATCATTTATTTGTATTATTTTTTTTAAAGAGTCAATTATCATAAAAGATGAATGGTGGATGATACAATGATAATGTATAAAATTACTCACTGTAAAAATTATTTATTTCATATCTTTCTAATGCTAATATCACTAGGCCATTCGGTAGCTACATCTTTAAAAGATAGTTTGATTTTTATCCATTCATTCAATTATTAGGATAGCATACTAATTCTCTTGGATTGATAACTACCTCACCCAATAATCACTTAAAAATTTAAATTAGTGCACATTAAAAAAGAATGCCTTAAGATTCAACTTGCTACCACTTAAGACAAATAAGTTATTGGTAAAATGATAGTTTGATTTTTTGGTGCTTATTCGTTTATATATAAAAATCCCTTTAACAATATTTTCAAACATAATTATTTTTCTTTGGTTGACTAAACATCCTAAGTAGTTGTCAAGTAGCTTTATAAAAATATGTACAAATCTTTTGATATCTCAAAGGATATGACAATCTTGTATTATTTGAAAGTTACATATCTATATTTTCACATCTGGACAAATTTTGGGGTTGTATATGGAGATTACTAGAACCACAAATCGATCCATTAATATGTACATGCGTGTTTTTTTCAAACAAAAAATATAGCATGCGTTCTCATTTTTAATGCAATTGTTTTATGAGTGAATTATCTATGTATTATCAATATAAAGATTTATACACATTTAATATATCATTTATCATTTATTCGTATTATCTTTTTTAAAGAATCAATAATAATAAAACATGAATGTTGTATGTTATAGAAACAATATATAAAACTCATTTTTTTTTTAATAAAAACTGTGATTGATGGCCATTGCATCATAGTGACAATATCACAATATAGTTCCTATACCTAGCTAGATAAGGCTAAGAGATTCATCTCTTTTGGCAATTGGATACTTCAATTTAGACACACTCATGTTCAGCATCATATCCTGGATTAAGGGTCTTTTTCATGCCATCATTATCCTTATTTTTTGTCCAATACTAACACATGCTCCTTCACTTTTATTAAGATTAGTTACAATTTTCTTGGAACATATATGACATAGAAGGATAAGAGGACAAAATTAAGAAGTAGCCGCCACCATTTTCTATAGTCAAGTTGTGGTTGCATGCAATGTTGAAGTACTATTCCTATAGAGGCTCATAAAATGACTCTTTGAGCAATTGAATGGTTGATCCAATGACATGGGAGGATTCTAAGGAATTTGTCTAAGTGATTTGAATTCCATGAGTAGCCATAGTACTCTAATAGTAGACATAAATGTAGCTTAATCTGTATCTATCAGATAAAGTACTTATAGAACAATTTTACTGAATGAATGTATTGCATGTAAGATATTTGATTTCATTAATGAGTTAACATTTATTTATTAAAAGTATAACATTGGGCTCCAATAAGTAACACTCATTTTCTTATCAAATGTGTGTACATGTGATTAGAAAATTTATATTGTTATTGATTATTGATGAGATTTTTTAATATTTGTTTTTCACTTTCTTAACTCGATTGATATCAGAAACTCATAATCTAACTAAGGAGATTTTACTCTCACACTCAAACAAGCAGCAGATAAAGAAAAGAGAATGTAGCTCAGATGAATTGAATTTAAAACAAATACACAACAAGCCGTTATTCTAATAGCTTTTTTCGGTACTACCAAGGATATCTTTCATATTTAGGTAAAGAACTAATCCCTTTTGTTATTCGTGACTGTCCCTCCCAACAAGTGTTACCCCCAATAATCGAACCCTCAACTTTAGGGATCCAGTAGGATCTTACACCACCAGATCAACCCTCAACCTTCTTCTAATAGCTTGAGACATCAGCAGTGACCTAATATATATTAATTAATTCTTTTAATTCATTACTAATGATGTATGCCAAGTGTGAGCTAAGTTCAATGGAAAGTTAGTTGTCTTGTAAAGTTTTAGTTCACAAGTTCTAATATTTGGAAACACCATATTTAATTATGAAGGTAAAAGCATATGCATTCATACTCTCCAAATCAATGTTGTTTAGACCGGATGGTATTGGACGATCAGACCGGTCGAACCACAGACTAAATAGCTACTTTGCTTTAAACCGTTGAAATTCCGATCAAACCATTTTGAACCACTTTAAACAGGGTGATTGGGTATCATAAAGGATGATTATTAATTAAGCATGCCGTACCATCAGTTAGTAGAATAATTGGATAAGCCATTTTGAAGGCTGCTGTAGGCACCTCCACTAATACAAGCAGTAATAGCAGTAGCACCATATAAAATGAAAGAGACCTACATGGATCCAACTCCAAGATTCAAAGCACCAATAGAGATCCCTTTTAGTGTGATATCTGATCTAATTGAGTAATAGTTATCTATTAATTGGTTTCATCATCTCACAAATCCTTGATGAGTTTACACTTATTCTAAGATATTATAGGTAAGAAATGACATATGTAAGTCAAAATAGTTTCTATTATGTGTAATAAAACATGCTACAAATTACTAATTTAACCCACATTTGTTATTTTTGGGCAATTTTGGTTTTTTCAATTTTGAGGACCAAACTGGTATATGTAAAAAATTTGAGGGACAAAATATTTACTCTTTATTTTAACTATTGGATTAACCTCACTTAAATTCAAAATTGAATTTAAAGAAAAATAAAGTCCCATTCCCACCACCTCAAAGCCAATTAGGGTTTAGCCTAAATATGTAGCGAGCATGAATTTTAAATGCAAAAATATTGAATTATTAGTGGGAAAATTAATTAAGAAGTTGTCGCCAAATGGCAATTTATTTTCAACATGTCTAAGTAAAAGTACTTCCCAAAGTCAAATCAAAGTGTTCATTTTAAAATAGATACAGTTGATTCCACTTTTCAAACATTCACCAATTTATTTTTTTCTCAGCAAAAAGAGCACACCATTTTGAGATGTATGAACAAAGCTTAATGTCATCTCTCCCTTTCCATAGCCTAGTTGTACCGTTGTATACTTTATTTGTTCTTATTCAATTGTGAACGTTAAAGTTAAGTTATAAATTAAAATATAATAATTAGTATTCTATTTCTATTAAATCTATGTAATATTTTATTATTTGCACTTTACTTCTTTCAAATAGTTATAACTATTCATTTACACCCATCATCTCTCATGTTAATTATTAGGTAGGGATAAAATTTAAAAAAAAAACATTAATGTTGCCTTCATTTCAAAATGTAGATAAATAAAAATGAATTTATTTTCCTAAAATACAATTATTTTGGAACAAATGTACAATATTACATTTAATTTCATCATAGTACAAGTAGCTAGGTTACACTACAATTTTTTAATTTCATATACTCTTTGGTGGTTGATGCAATAGCATAAACAAAAGCTATATGGATGCATCAAAATAATTTTGTTGTTAACATGATGGTGATAGTGGTAGTGTAGTGATAACAATATGAGGGCATGAATAAACTTTTAAATTATTAATTTATTTAATTAAAATTTGGGTTTAAAATTGGACTCTCCTTTTTAGTATCGGAGAGGATTACAATCATAATAGTGATAGTGGCGACAATGATGTGATGACAACAACAACGACAATTGTGATAATAACAATAATAATAATAGTGATGGTGTTAATGAGAACAACCATCTCAAAGACACTAATGGTGGTTTTGACACCAATGATTAAAACAATTATAACAATGGTGAACATGATAAACACAAGATTTTACATAGAAGAAAATTAGTGATAAGGATATAAATTATTGCATTTTAGTACAATCAATATAATTTTATCCCCCAATTTAATTAGAGAAAAAAGAAGATATAAAGTGGCACTAAATGACTAAAAACAATAATTTTTATGTTATTGCATATATAGACCACGATCTTTGACCATGGTTACAAACTTGTACTAAATGATCAAATTGGTGCAAGATCGAATTTGAGATATGATTTAGGATAACGAATTCTTATTAAGAAAGAATAGGAGATGAATAGTCAAGCACCTTATCCACATTAAAGATATATGAAAACTATTGCATTTGGTCATTTAGTACGACTTTATAATTATGGTTCGAGACATGGTTGAAATAGGCTATAACATAAAAAATGTTGTCTTTGGTCATTTAGTATGACTTTATATCTCATTTTTTCTCTAATTCTCCTATATCTATTCTCTTTATAAATTGGTGCATTAATCCTAAGACTTGTATTTATTCATATTATAATTAAATGCTTAGTGTTCTCTTGTATTGGATGGATCCCTTGGGCTTATTTTTAATACATATTTTCCTTATAAAAAAAGAGATATGATAACTAGATAATTAGAGTTGTTAAGGAGGGATGACATGATAATCGTGGATTTGGAATGAACTAGCTTGGGATCGGTCTAGAACTTGAAAATGAATTCTAATTTTGAAGTTAGTATTTATAAAAGGTGGATAAGAAGGAGCAAGAGAGGTTAGAGAGATAATACTTCTTGTATAATGACCTCATTTATTTTTATTGACAACTTATAAACTTAGTGATATCATAAACTATATTATGATCTTTTTCAATCATTCAACGGTCTAACATAACTATTCTTATGCCTATCATGCTGATAGGTGTTCCTCAGATAATGTCTTCCCTTATAAGCTATATTGAGAGGCTGAATCCTAAATTTTACTTATCCGAAAAGACTAATCAAGACCTTTGGATCTCACTTTGAGTTATACGAATCCAATTGACCTATTGGTCCAATACATATTAGACTTTTGGGAGGGAACAACTCGGCTAAGAAAATTGGATGCATATCTGCTGTTTCACAAGTTGTGTCATTATACATGCCATCAGTGGTGATCGATCAGAAAAATAGTTAATTATTAATTTTTTAAGTTAAATATATTTTTTCAATCAACCATATATTGATACTACATGCAGTGGCACAACTTATGAGATATCAAATGTGCTCTCAAGAAATGAATTTATTTTCCTAAAATACAATTATTTTGGAACAAATGTACAATATTACATTTAATTTCATCATAGTACAAGTAGCTAGGTTACACTACAATTTTTTAATTTCATATACTCTTTGGTGGTTGATGCAATAGCATAAACAAAAGCTATATGGATGCATCAAAATAATTTTGTTGTTAACATGATGGTGATAGTGGTAGTGTAGTGATAACAATATGAGGGCATGAATAAACTTTTAAATTATTAATTTATTTAATTAAAATTTGGGTTTAAAATTGGACTCTCCTTTTTAGTATCGGAGAGGATTACAATCATAATAGTGATAGTGGCGACAATGATGTGATGACAACAACAACGACAATTGTGATAATAACAATAATAATAATAGTGATGGTGTTAATGAGAACAACCATCTCAAAGACACTAATGGTGGTTTTGACACCAATGATTAAAACAATTATAACAATGGTGAACATGATAAACACAAGATTTTACATAGAAGAAAATTAGTGATAAGGATATAAATTATTGCATTTTAGTACAATCAATATAATTTTATCCCCCAATTTAATTAGAGAAAAAAGAAGATATAAAGTGGCACTAAATGACTAAAAACAATAATTTTTATGTTATTGCATATATAGACCACGATCTTTGACCATGGTTACAAACTTGTACTAAATGATCAAATTGGTGCAAGATCGAATTTGAGATATGATTTAGGATAACGAATTCTTATTAAGAAAGAATAGGAGATGAATAGTCAAGCACCTTATCCACATTAAAGATATATGAAAACTATTGCATTTGGTCATTTAGTACGACTTTATAATTATGGTTCGAGACATGGTTGAAATAGGCTATAACATAAAAAATGTTGTCTTTGGTCATTTAGTATGACTTTATATCTCATTTTTTCTCTAATTCTCCTATATCTATTCTCTTTATAAATTGGTGCATTAATCCTAAGACTTGTATTTATTCATATTATAATTAAATGCTTAGTGTTCTCTTGTATTGGATGGATCCCTTGGGCTTATTTTTAATACATATTTTCCTTATAAAAAAAGAGATATGATAACTAGATAATTAGAGTTGTTAAGGAGGGATGACATGATAATCGTGGATTTGGAATGAACTAGCTTGGGATCGGTCTAGAACTTGAAAATGAATTCTAATTTTGAAGTTAGTATTTATAAAAGGTGGATAAGAAGGAGCAAGAGAGGTTAGAGAGATAATACTTCTTGTATAATGACCTCATTTATTTTTATTGACAACTTATAAACTTAGTGATATCATAAACTATATTATGATCTTTTTCAATCATTCAACGGTCTAACATAACTATTCTTATGCCTATCATGCTGATAGGTGTTCCTCAGATAATGTCTTCCCTTATAAGCTATATTGAGAGGCTGAATCCTAAATTTTACTTATCCGAAAAGACTAATCAAGACCTTTGGATCTCACTTTGAGTTATACGAATCCAATTGACCTATTGGTCCAATACATATTAGACTTTTGGGAGGGAACAACTCGGCTAAGAAAATTGGATGCATATCTGCTGTTTCACAAGTTGTGTCATTATACATGCCATCAGTGGTGATCGATCAGAAAAATAGTTAATTATTAATTTTTTAAGTTAAATATATTTTTTCAATCAACCATATATTGATACTACATGCAGTGGCACAACTTATGAGATATCAAATGTGCTCTCAAGACCAACAGGCGTTGGTTCAAGTGGTACATGCTTGATTCCCCTTAAACAAGAACCCGGGTTCGAGTCTTGTGGATGGAAAAAATGTCCGTTGGGAGAGTTAGCCCCACTTACCTGTTAATCCAATATTTTTTATTATATTAATATATTATTTACCATTCAAATATCAATATTTAATAACCATTCATTTTAAATATACCTGAAATATACTAACTTTATATCAATAATATATAAATATTAAACTCAATAAAAAATGGTAGTGTTGTAAACCAAAGTATTGCCGACGCGTGCATCTACAATGGCATCCAAGGTGGGATGTGATGTGAAGTGTTTTAATTACTTGACCAACCTGATCTTACTTTACTGCAAGCTCGTCTTTCATATTAACTTTGAAACATATACTTCAAAAATATTCAGCATCTAACTATCTGTACTCTAACCCTCCAAGTTAAGAGATAAGATGAGAAAATGGAAGATCTCAAACTTTAAATAATTTACATGATAAATAAAATAGAATATAATATCTATGTATCGTCAATATAAAGATTTATATACATTACTATTTATAATATTTTTAAAAAAGTTAATAATGATTAAATGTAAATAATAGATAATGCACTAACAACATATTCAATTCTTACATTTTCAATACACATTTTTCTTAATAAAATATTGAATTGAATTTTATTTTAATCAATATGATAAGAGGGGAAAATGGACAGATAAAAATTGAATATCTCCACATCCACATTCATATCAAACAAACAAAATAATATATTCCAGGGTCGCAATTAACTTACCTATTATCTAACCACCCAAGCCACAATGGTCCAAATTCAAAGTAAAAATAAGACAAAAAAATATCAAAGGGCATATTATTAAACCCAATCATTTCATAATATTAAATTACACAATCACCCCCACCAATTCACACTAATAACAAAGCTCCCACTACGATGTGTCATATATTTATATACCCCTCCCTTAGTGCCCCATTCCACAAAATCAAACTTGCAAAATCAAAAACACAAATTAATATAATCATTCAAAATGGGTTCCAACCCTCACGTAGTAGAAGACTGCATGGGTTTCCTCAAACTATTTAGCGACGGTTCCATTTACCGTTCCAACAACATAACATTCCAAGCTTCTTCTATTGAAGACAACACTGTTGTCTTCAAAGATTGTCTCTTTGACAAAAGATTCAACCTTTATCTTAGTCTCTATAACCCACAAAACCAAATCAAGAAAAAGTTACCTATAGTAATGTTTCTTCACGGTGGTGGCTTTTGTTTTGGCTCACGTAAGTGGCCAGACATTCACAATTGTTGCATGCGCCTCGCCACGGGGCTCGAGGCGGTGGTGGTTGCACCTGACTACCGTCTGGCACCGGAGCACCGTCTTCCTGCGGCGGTGGACGACGGTGTGGAGGCGGTGAGGTGGTTACAGAGGCAAGCGTTGAGTTTCAAGGATAGTAATAATGTTAAGGGTGAGGATGATGCATGGTTAAATGAGGTTGACTTTGACCGAGTTTTCATAGTGGGTGACTCATCAGGTGGAAATATTGCGCACCACGTGGCGGTTCGGTTGGGATCTGGTTCGAGAGAGATGGAACCGGTTCGTGTACGAGGTTATGTTTTGTTGGCGCCGTTTTTTGGTGGGGAGGCTCGAACTAAGTCCGAGGAAGGACCTCCAGAATCAACTCTGAACCTTGAAATACTTGACAGGTGAGGGTCACACATCCCTACAAAATTATTAGGGTTTTGTTAATATATATATATATATATATATAAATATAAATATAAGAGAGATTTGTATATGATTGAATTATACTAGTTACAGTGAATTTTATTTGTTCATTTTTTTAAATCAACATAGCACATGAGTGAATGAAAGAGGTAATAAGAGAGGTAAAAAGGAATGTTAGGTGACTTTTTTACTCATATATGAAGTCATTGGATTTAAAAAAATAAATATATTAAATATAACTAATATAATTCAATTTAAATGTAGATAGATTCCTTATATATATATATATATAACTGACTATTTATTTTAAAGATATAACTAACTCCATTTGTTAATAGTTTGCTTTGAATTTTTTTGGTTTTTACTTATCCCTTGTGAAACTTGATAATAGGAGTATAATTACAAATGTGGACAAAAACTTAGTAATGCCATCAAATTATTAATAAGTTATTATATTGTGTTATTTGATAAATACATTATAACAAGTAACAACCCAAAATCTTATAGATTTGATTCAAGCTAGATCTTACACTTGGTTTTTGTCAAAATAGCTTATACTCCCTTAGTTTTTGCTAATTGGTATAATGACCAAAATCTTATATTATGCTTTCTTCTAAAAAAGATCAATCTATAATTTTTCTCTTAATATTATTGGGTTAGCATCTTTGGTCTAATTTTAATACATTTTGCCTAACAAAAAAACAACTAATATGCCATGATGTTATAACTTGATAATTGATATGTGGTGATTATGGGTTTATTTAGGGGCCTAATTATAGGGCTTTCCAGAGGGACAACAAGATGAGTAACGAGACTGGTCTAGGTTTAGATTTTCTTACTAAAATAGTGACTCTAGAATTTGAATATTTAATATATAAGAATGAGTTTGAAATGTAAACTGCTTCTATTACACTCAACCAATATTAGGTGTTCCTTTGATTTTCATATTAATTTGGGCAATCATTCAAAGATATAAATTATTTCAATTTCATATAACAAAACTAGTAATTAAAACACATTTTTCCTATGAGTAGGTTATTTTTTACTGTTTAATAAGCTCCTTAACAACATACAAAAAGGAATCCAGAAACATCACCATTTCTTTTTATTTATTTTTTGTTGAAAAATAATGATGGCCATCAAATAAGAAGAAATGAATAAAAATGAAGTTACTAGCTAGCTTAAAGGGCTTTATCCATACATGTTTTTGAACATAGAAAGTTTTACTATCTCCGTTCCATTTATTTGACTGTTTTAGACTTTTTGGTTTGTTTGAAGAAAAAAAATTGATAATTCTAAGACTTCTTCAATTTTTTCCAATTTCATTATCATTCAATAATTATATCCAATATTTTATTTCTAATTTTATCAACATATAAAAGGAGACTAATCCAAATATGAGTGTTTTAGTGAAATTAAAATATTATTTAATAAGTTATTAAATTTGTGCATTAACATTAAACAAGTAAATATATGAAATGAATGGAGTAAAATGAAAAACTAAAAATAATAATTTGTTGAAAATATCGTGTTAATAAGTACCATACATATATTGTTTAAAAAATATTTAAAAAACTTGAAAAACTAAGTTAAGAACTTCTCAAATTTAAAAGCATCATTTTTAAAAACACCATTTATAAGGAAATAAATATTAATTTAAAAACATTATTTTTAAAAACACAATGTTTTAAAAGACTTATTAGTTTTTTCATAAAAAATAATTATTTGTATAACATAAGGAGATCAAGACAGCAATGATGATTGGAAAGGCCAAAATTCATAGAAATGAATCACATACACATAATTAAAGAGATTAATGACAAGACTTTGGCTAGTCCCTATAGCACCTCTTTATGTCACCTCGTTGTGCCACAGCCCACACTATATGTGACATAAAATAAACCTGTCCATTAAACTATGGAGAATACAGAAATGTCACTGTCCTAAACTTTTTCAATATAGGTTTCTATTACTTTCAAAATCTTTTGCTTTCGGAATTACCCTTCCAACTCGATGGCCAGGCTAACAAAAAGTTAGAAACTGATAAAAAATTAATTTACTTGTAGTTAGAATGTTAGATATTGTTTTGGAATTTGCATTCCTTTAATTTTTAATTAATTCAAATTTGAAGTTGTTGATATAATTTGTAAAATATAATTTATTATTAAAAATAAAACGTAGATGATAAGGTAGAAGTAATTAGAAGTAATAATATGTGCACTTCTTTTATATTGTCAATATATAATTATTATTTATAAATTAATGATTATTGTCTCTTATAATAATAATAATCATTCTTTGTTAATATATAATTATTTATATTGTCAATATATAATTATTTATTTTATCAATATAATCATTCTTTGTTTCATATGAACGATAAATAATAATCTAGCAATATGAAAAGTACTTACAAGTCAATACATATTATAAAACTCACCACTAAAAATGAGTTGACTATATATATATCATCCGTGTAGATAATAAATCCAAAAATTATTATATCACATCATATTAAATAAAAAGGCTATTAAAAAGAAGTGGGGTATCTAACATGAAACACCCAAACAATATATAAAATTAAATAGCTACTCCAACGAATCATCAACACACTTCAGAAACCATCCTCAAAGAATAAAACAATTTAAAAACTTTACACATTTTATATATACCTAACCAAAAAAGCGAAAAGCAATCTTTTCATATATGTTCCAATCCAAAATCATTTATTTATTATGAACCTTATCCAATATGCTTAGCAAGAAACTAACAAAATAAATTGTTAATACTCATTTGAAAAATGATGGTAATGCAATAAAGTTTGAAATGTGATGCCGACTATGGACAAGAAATGTGAGATAAGATAAACAAATTTTTGATAGTGAGATTCGTGCAAATTTTTTTTTGCTCAATCATGCTGATAATTTCATTTTGATTAATCATGTGGGTATGAATAGTTTTAAAAAACAAGTTTACCCAAATACACCAAATGAGTGAGTTTAGTATTTGATTTGATATACAAAGTTCAATCACGGTGGCCACCAAGTTAATTAAGAAATATGTTTACTATAGACTTAGGTTTTTGAGGTCCGACCTAAGTCTGGAAGTCAACCTGACTTATTATGTCTACTCTTCTTTTAATTATTTTTGGGGTCTGTGAATATCATTTCCAACAAGTGTCATTTTTAAGAATTAAATTCTTGACTTTTTTATCTTTCTAGGATTTAGCGAAGCTTTATACCACAACACTAATATCTTGTTGGTCTGTTTTGTCAACTCTATGCTTAAGTTTATAAATACTCTATGTTTAAGTTTATATATATTGACATGGTAATAGTATATTAACTTTTGTTTCTCAATCAGATTTTGGAGGTTGTCGATGCCTGTTGGAGAGACCAGAGACCACCCTTTGGCAAATCCTTTCGGACCTAGAAGCCCTAATCTTGGACAATCGAAGCTTGACCCTATTTTGGTAATAGTGGGTGGCAATGAATTGCTTAAGAATAGGGCAGAAGACTATGCAACAAGGTTAAAAAAACTAGGGAAGGATATTGAATACATTGAATTTGAAGGGAGAGAACATGGATTTTTCACTCATAATTCATACTCAGAAGATGCAGAAGACATCATTAAAATCCTTAAACGATTCATGCTTCAAACTTCTGCTTAATTAGAAGATACACATATAAAACAAATTAATTTTAGCGTAGTATAGTATTTATGAGAATGAATTATGTCACTTTTGTTGTTGAAAAATTAAGTCAATTTTATGGTATGTAGTTTGTGAGCGGAGATTGTAGTGAAATACCTTATCCTAGTATTTTGTGGTAAATATTTTAGTTTTGCAAGATTGAAAATGCATAATTGTAGAATTTGCTATAGATATGTTCTAACCTTTTGTACCATTCCTATTTTGAAAGTCGTAACTCGTGGATCTAGCAAGATTCGCTTATGAAATGGACACACCTATAAAATAAAATAAAAAAAGTTTGACTGGTTGAACTTTGAACCTACTCACTATCAGCAATAAGTCTCCAATTATAAGGAATACAAGCAGATTCTTAGAAAAGTGTCACATAAATTAAACGAGAACGAGTGGTTGATATTTGTTAGACTTCAAATGGGTTAATGAAAAAAATCTCAACTCAGTACTCTCTTTTACCACATTTTAACAGTTATCTTAGGTTTATTAAACAAACTCAGAGAATATTTGATTTTTTTTTGTTTCTAATATTACTAGCAGTTTAATGTGGGTTTGCATTGTAAACTAAAGGACATCTCACCATCTTATTATTAATGGGAATGGACTGATAATATTAGAACAAAAGACGTCTTCATTTCTACACACTTGTAAATTAAAAAAGGTATTTTTGTCATACAAAAATTACTTTCACAAAATAATTATAGTAGAGTTAGAACATGAAATAAAATTGCTCCCCATTTTTTTTATCGGCAAAAAAGGGAAAGATTTAATAAAAGAAGTAAATAATTACAGAAGCTACAAAAGAAGAAAAAAAGGAAAGAAAAAGGCTAGAAGCCATTACAAAACAATATCAAAATAAGAAATGGGATTAGAAACGCAGTCCGAAAATGTAATTAGATCCTTGCCCATTTACCCATCGATCCAAAACCAAGAATTAACCCTAACGGATTCAAGAATTTTCCCAAGAGAAAATTGACAGAATTATTCCATTATTTCATTTCCACTCACCGTTGTTGTACATATCGAACAATCGATTAAGTTATAATGTTATTATTTCTGTTTTTTTGTATTTTCATTCTATGAAAATACATTTTTACATGTATTTCGATTCCCTTGCCACTATTGTACACATCGAACCATTGATTAAGTTATAATATTATTATTAGAAAAAAAAACTTTTTACTTTGTTCATGTTCTGTGAACCTGCTTGATATCATATATTAAATTTGTTTTTGAAAAATAATATTTTCACTCTTTCCATGTTCACTAAACTACATCTCAAGATGTAATGTATACATGATATTTATAATCTTGATATTTAATTGCTTATTTTTAAATTACATTAGATTAAAGTTTATCATAATATTTTGTGAATATCAATACATTATTTTACCTGCTTGGTTATAATTAATAACTAATTTATTATAATTTGTTGATGCATTAATATATTTTAATAAATAAGAAATTACAATTTACCATAAAACAAATTTTCAATCTCTATAATAAAAAAACAATTAATATACATTATTGATGGAAATTGATATTATATTTATAAATGAAAAAACTCTTTAACAATATTATATATTAATTAAATGGGATATCTATACTATATATAAAGAGAAAACATGGTTTTTTTTTATTGTTAAGCAAAATGTATTAAAATCAGCACAAGGGGTGCTAACCCAATACAAGGAAAAGATCAAAAGTTGATGTAGGAGCTACTTTTACCAGAAACCAAGTCCAAGATCTAGCTTGAATCAAATCCATAATATGAACATAGCTCACAGGCTTATCTAAAAAAATAAAATCATTCCGCATAATCCAAATAGACCAAACAACCGTAAACAAAATCATCCTCTAGAGATGTGATCCTTTGGTAGTAGACATGACAACATCATGCAAATTAAAGCAATCAATTAAAGATGTTGGAATTGAAGTTGACACTTGAAGCCAACAATAAACTCCTTTCCAAACAGCAGAAGCAAATTCACAAGATAGAAAAAGATGCTCAATAGATTCTTCGTGGTTCAAGCAAATGGCACACCTAGTGATGAGCAATATATTACACACTATTCATAACCTTAATTTAGCATGATTGATGATTCTTGGTGCCTAATTAACTTTGTTTCACATGGTTTAGTGTTTAGACTTTATTGGACTAATATTCCTAAAATGAGTTAATTTGGGATTATTTCGCCTGATTAAATCTATTATCATTTTCAGATCACATTTGGCACCAATGACATTTTGGACATTATGGAAGTCGAGGATATGTGTTGAAGTGAAGATTGTATTTTTAATTTAGGAGTTGTTTTTATTGTAATTTGGCTTTGGGCCCATTGTTTAGGCTCAATTCGGTTTATGTGTGTTGGAGGGGTTAAATTCGGATTCCCCACTCCAAACACACACTTTTTTTACTTTGCCTCACTTTGAAAAACACACATTTTCGGTTTTCCCTCTTTTTGTGCTACTAGGGTTTCACTCTTCTTCATTTTCTCATTTTCAGTTTGCTCTTCCATTGCCATGGAAGGCTAAATTTCTGGACTAATTTCCTTTGGTAATGTATCACAGCTCTTGAGATTAATGCATTTTCGGTTTCTTTATTGTTGATTTCTTCTATCTTTTCTGAATATGGTTTGCTTAATGCCATTGCTTAGAAACTGGTTGGTTGAGTTTATCTTCACTTAGTTGATTTACTCTCTCTAGTGCATGAATGCTTAGTTCGTGTGAATTTATTAATCGTTTCATGCTTTTACTGATTTCGCTTAGTTTGATGTTTAGGTTCTGGAACTTTGAATTGATTATCGCTTAGTTAATTGATTCTCAACAAATTCGGAAGTTAATTGTTGCAATCTGAAAATAATCTTTTGAAACCGAGGATTGAGTTGTGAACAAACGAACCAAATGGATTTAGTCGTTTTATTACATTGTTTAACTACTGTTTCTGAATTTGATTTATGTTCATACTATCAAACAACAAAACTCCCGTTGTGTGCGTGTGAGTATAAGGTGTTTGAAGCTTTGCTTGAAAGATAATCCCTGGGAAACGACCTAGGAGTCACTTCCTAGTACTATAGTTTTAATTGTTATATTATTTGTATCGGATACGACCTCGATCACTTAGCTTCATCAACTTTAAGAAGAACTTGTCTCTTGAAAAGTTCCAACTTAGTGGGAAGCCTAAGTCTAAGTAATTTCCACACAAAACAAGAGATTTTTGATGGCACACAATCAATCCAACATTTATTTAAAATAGTACCTAAAGGTGAATGACTTTGATCCCCTTGGATGAGATAAGCGGATTTGACAACATACTTCCCAGATGCATGTAGACTCCAATTCCAATTGTCCCCGGTGTCTTTTTACAGGCATGCGGTAAAATAAGGTCATACAAATTCTGGACCAAGGTTTCCTCTCTGTCAAACAACTCTCTACGCCATTTGATCTCCCAAGACCACTTATCGTCAATCCAAATACCACAATCCCCCATAGTTGCCCTTCTATTCAAAGCTAAAGCAAAAAGTCTTGGAAAGATCTCTTTCAAACTCTGGTTCCCCATCCAAATATCCATCCAAATAAGAATTTGCGAACCATTCCCTAGAGTCCTCCAAATGTTCTCATCAAACCAACCCCTACCATTACGATGAATAGAACCTACTCTACATAAATCCTTCCACCACGTAGAAGCGGATCTATTAGCAGATAAAGCTAAATTAGTTCCATATTTCGACTCAATTACCTTTACCCAAAAAGCATCTTTCTCCTGCAATAGGCGTCATCTCTATTTCCCTAAAAGTGAATCATTAAAACGAGAAATATCTCTAACCCCCAAACCACCAAGGGACTTTGGTTTACACACCTCATCCCAAGAAATCCAAGCATTCCTTTACCACCAATTCTATTCCCCCAAAGAAACCTTCTTTGAATACTAACAAGCTTGCCCAAATTTTTTTCCGGAGCTTTGTAAAGAGATAATAAGTATGTAGGAATATTAGCAAGCACATAATTCAAGAGAACTACACGCCCTCTAAAAGAAATATGCTTACATTTCCAAGATGCTAGTCTTCTATTCACAACCTCAATAGTATTTTGCCAAGTCTCCACTCTCATAGGATTCACCCCGACCGGAACCCCCAGATAGAGAAAGTGAAAAGAACCAATCCTAGAAGCTAGGAAGTTAGCTGCCGCTGAAGTGAATAACTCAAAAACCTCAATAGTAAACAAAGAGCTCTTTTGATCGTTCACTTTTAACCCAGAAACCAATTCAAAGCATCTAACTACTATTACGGTATAATTTTACTATTTTGCTCTTAACAATTTTTAATTTCTACAAAAAACCATATAATCATATATAACCACCCTCTCACCTTAATTTCACTATTAAAATAAACACAAAAATATAATATAAAATGCACCCAATAAAAATTACAATATAAAGTATATTCAATTTAAAAGAATAAAATATATAAAACTTAAATATTTAATATCAAAAAGTAAAAATGTAGGTTGACAGACACGAAGTGTCTGTCGCCACGCTAGTAATAAATAAAAGTAATTTAAAATGAAATGATAAAGAATAAATTACAATCAACGAGAAAACAAATTTTCAATTCCATAACTAAAAAAATAATTAATATCAATTAGTGGCTGAAATTAATATTATATTTGCAATTGAAAGAACTCTTTGACCACATTATATATTAATTGAATGGATACAATAAATAAATGTAATGTAAAATCATATGATAAGGAGAATAAGAGAAGAAAAAGGTTACAAGAATTACTTTTGCAAGATATGAAAATTGATGCTCATATTTTCATTCACACAATCTCTCTTATTATTATCTATAACATTTCTTTATGATATTCTTTCACCTTTTCCGAATCTTTGCTTATGATTGATTTAGTTAGCCACTTCATAGATCTGCTTTGATTTTCCCAAAAGACAATCTGTTAAGAACCCAAGTAATTGTTTATTGAAGTTTCATTTGTTTTTGTTTTGTTCCAACAAGCTACATGTTGGTTAAGAAACACATAAAACCATTTTGTACTTATACATATACTTCCCAATATAAAGTCAAACAAAAATTTATTAAGACATATTCATATATTGTAATTTATTAAAATTAAATTATAATTAACTTGTATATAATTTGTTAATAGTATAAGAAATGTTATATTGTTAGTTATTGTCAATGTAAAAAATATCATTTTAACTATTGGCATTTGCACTAATCCCACATTGAACACATTGAACCATATATGTTATATTGTTAGTTATTGTCAATGTAAAAAATAACAGTTTCATGTTTTTACATGCATTTCTTTTCTATAACAATTGTTGTACACATTGAACCATCGATTAAGTTATAATGTTATTATGTGTATTTTCATTATGTAAAAATATATTTTTTGCACATATTTCATTTACCTTCACCACTGTTGTATATATTGAACCATCAACCAAGTTATAATGTTATTATTTGTGCTTTGTATATTTTAATTTGGGGAAAGCAGTTTTTTTAAAATAACCTTTTAGCTTTGTCTATGTTTAGTGAACCTCCTTGATGTCATAAATTAAATAACTTTAAGCATATATGGATGATTGATTTTAGGATTTTTGATATTGAGTATGTTCAAATGCCATCAAAATTGGGATATCTATAAATGACTTTGATGGACAACAAAATAATATTTTATATGATGTCAAACAATACATTTAATAAATACAAGTGAAGAACTCATAGATAAGACTGGGGAAGTGCTATCTCACAGTCCATCAAGATCATTTCCATATACCCCAATTTTGGTGGCATATGAACATACCAAAGATCATAAATCCTAACAACAATCTTCTATAGATGCTTAAAGTTATTTAAATATTTTATCATGTCAAATGGATGTGATGTTGCCTTAACCTCTAAAATAGTAAAAAATTAACTTTATAAATAAAATTATGTCAATTGTTTTATTACATATAAAAATAGTAAAAAAAATGATAAATAAAATAAAATTCATAAGTTTTGAACAGACAACTTTTCTATGCAAACTACAAATCAAAATTGAGTCAAAAAAAAGGGAACAAAAAGTAAGTACTCTCATTTTTTGTTATGTTGTTATGTTAATAAGGTAATATAAATATGCCATCTTCATAAAAATTATAGACAATATAGTGATCTATCCTTATTTTTATTATTTTTAAATCTTATGATGTTTCATTTCCATATTTTCCTATTGAATATTTTAATATTAAATTAGACATATTATATATGTGTTAATTATAAGTTAATTTTAAATAAAATTAATAAGCATTGCCAACCTCCAAAATAATTTTTGAATCTCCTCAATTATATCCTAAAATCAGCAAATAATAAAGATACATGTATGACTAATTTGTATGGTTAGATCATTATGCAATAAATATAAAAATCAAGAAGAAGGTACAATAGGAGTTGACCAATAACGAGCATAGTGTTCGTATTAAGATTTATCCAATCCTAAAATAAGTTGAGTTTTGATGTATATAATAACATAAAATTACAATATATGAATATGCCTTACTAAATCCTTGTTTCACTATATATTATAAGTATATATAAGTTCAAAATGGTTTTATGCCTTTCTTAACAAAGGTGTATGCTACTTCTAGAAAAACAAAAACAAATGAAACTTGTACGAACAATCATTTAGGTTCCTGCATATTGTCCTTCAGAAAAATTAAAGCAGATGTACAAAGTGTTTAAATAAATAAACTATACTTGAAGGATCATAAAAAATCAAGGAAAAACATCATTAGGAATAAGAGTAAATTACACTGACACCCCATGAGTTTTAGTGAAATTACAAAAATCACCCCTTATTTTTCTACATTTACACAAACCTCCCATAGTTTGTATACTTTCATTACCCTGACCACCCCTGCATAAGAAATAAGTGTAATATTTAAACAAAAAATGTGATAAATGCAATTAAGTTAAACAAAACATGATATATTGTGTAGACAAGTCTAAATAATATACAAATCAATGTATCTTTTTTTATTTTTATTTTAAAAAATGGATCAACAATTCTAAAGAAATATTGTTTAAATCGTTCTTATAATATAGTGTAACGAACCAAAAATAATAAAGAAATATTGACTCATATATTATTAACTTGTCTCCACAATATATCATGTTTTGTTTAATTTAATTACATTTATCACATCTTTTGTTTAAAAGATTACACTTATTTCTTATGTAGGGATAATCAATGTAATGAAAGTTTAAAACTAGGGGAGGTTTGTGTAGGTGTAAAAAAGTGAGGGGTAATTTGTGTAATTTCACTAAAACTCAGGGGGTGGCAATGTAATTTACTCTATGAATAATGATAAGAGAATGTATGAATGAAAAGAGGAACATGTATTTTCATTTCTTGTAACCGTAATTCTTGTAACCTTATTATTTGATTTTATATTACATTTATTTATTATAGTTCATCCAATTATTATATAATGCGATTAAAGAGTTTTTTTGTTACAAATATAATATAAATTTTCATCTACTAATTGATATTAATAGTTTTTTGGTTATGAAGATTGATAAATGTTTTCTGGTTGTAGCTTATTCCTAATCATCTAATTTTACGTTACATTTATTTATTATATTACATTCAAGTCATATATAATTAAATAAAGAGTTTTTTGGTTAAAAATATAATATAAATTTCATTCACCAAATGACATTAATTATTTTTTCGATTAAGGAGATTGAAAAATTATTTTCTGGTTGATTATAACTAGTTATTTATTAAAATTACAATATATAAATACATCAACAAATTGTAACAAATGTCTATTAACTATAACGAAGTAGGTAAAAATAATTTATTGATATTAAAAAATTATGATGATGAACTTTAGCCTAATATAATTGTAATAAATAAACAATTAAATATCAAGAATATGAAGATCATGTATATATTGCACCATGAGATATAGTTAAGAGTGAAAAAAAATTTAATTTTTTTTTGAATATATTACTTTAAGCAGGTTTGGTGAACATGTACAAGTTAAAAGATTATTTATAAAAAAACACATTTCCCTATAATGAAAATACACAAAGCACAAATTATAACATTATAACTTAATTGATAGTTTGATGTGTAAATAATAGTGATGGAAAATAAATGCAGGTAAAAAATGTATTTTCACATAATGAAAATACATAGAGCACAAATAATAACATTATAACTTAGTACAACAGTGGTTAGGAGAATTGAATTACATGTAAAAAATATATTTTCAGAGAATAAAAATACACAGAACACAAATAATAATAACTTAATCCTTGGTACCATATATACAGGAATGGTGAGAGGTGTAACACCGCGAATTTTACGATTTTGAATTATAATATTTTATTAATATTTTTATTAATTATATTTTCCGAAATGAATTTTTGGGAATTTTCGGTAAAGAATTAGACGAAACTCTAGTTGAGTTTTAATCTTGTAATTCTATTTCTAACTTGGTGGTAAATTTTCATGATTTTCGGAGACAGTCGGTTTCGTACCGCTGTCGGGGCCGAATCTCACCCGGTAACGGCTCAAAAAGTGGTTTTGAGTTCCGTAATTCGGAATCGAATTCCGATTGCGCCGTTGGCTTCGTATTTACATTTCGAGTCATGATAGACCCTGAGTTGGTCCATAACTATTTTCTAAAATATTTTCACTCGGAATGCCGAAATTCGAAGTTCTAACCGTAAAGTAAAATTGGGCGATCATTTTTGGCTACTCGAATATTGGCTGACAATACTCGAGCATGGTTTTAATCGTACGCGTTTCCCCGAAGTCGTCGCGTCGCATGAGTCACTTCACAAAATCTACATACTAAATCTTATAGATTTCACACATTAATGTCTTGATTTACTACCCAAAATCCCCTAAATTACTCAACAAATCCTCTCACTCTACCACCATTAGACATATCACCTATGCTAGTCTAAATCTACTTATCTTGCATTAAATTCTATGATTTGATGAGGGTGAGGCTCTCCTATAAATACCCCACCCCATTCTCTCATTTTTACACTAAATTTCCTATACAAACTAAGGTAGTCTTTTATGTTTCTTCTTCATCTTCTTCTCATACTTCATAGAAAGTTATGAGCTTTTATTATGTTGTTCATAAAGTAGAGTTTATATTTGTTCTTTAAGTATTTTATGAAGGCATAACTAAAGGGGATGATAATAAAATCATATGAACCTTTATGTAGTTTTTGACCTTTGTAAATCTTGAAATTTCTTCCTTGTTCTTAGATGGAAAAACTATATCTTCGGACAAGGTTAGATGAGTTATTTTTGGAAAATATTAGAAATTATTGTTAGTATTTGAATATGTTTAAAGGTGATGATTTTAACATCAAAGGAACCTTTAATGTGTTTAGGAAAAAGTTTGTATTTTATTCTTGAAAGTTTATGATGTTGATGAGTTGTTGTTGAAAATA
>NC_032027.1:4030962-4032087 GCF_001865875.1 Lupinus angustifolius
TATTTTACTCTTTGATTTCCAAGTTAAAATAATTATTTGGGATAAAAGATGATTTATTAAAGTCTTGACTTCATAAACTTAAAGTGTTATGAAGTTTTGGATATTAAAGTAGTAGAAAGTCTTACCTTAAGATTTATTTTCATGACTATGAAATTAACACTTACTAATCCATGAGGTGTTTCCTAAAAAATTAGGAGGTGTTAAGATGTTCATGAACATTTGTTATATTTATTTTAGTTAACTTACTTTAAAGTGGTAAGAATAACTAAAAGATGTTCAGTGTAAAATGTTAAATTAAGAGTCATTCTTTTTCATGACTATGAAATTAACACTTACTAACCCTTGAGGTTTTTCCTAAAAAAATAGGAGGTGTTAAGATGTTCATGAAAATTTGTTGTATTTATTTTAGTTAACTTACTTTAAAGTGGTAAGAATAACTAAAAGATGTTTAGTGTAAAATATTAAATTAAGAATGGTAAAATGATTTTAAAATGTTGAATCTTAGTTAAGTGAACTTACTTTAAAATAGTAAGATTTACTTCAAAATCATTGATTTAAAAGTATTGATTTTGTATAAATTGACTTAATTTAAAAATGATAAGTCTAGCTTAATGATCTTATTTTAAAAGGTTAGTTTTAGTAAAAATGTTTTATTTACAAAAAATAAGATTTATGAACTATCGAAAAAATGTAATGAAATGAGAATACATGTCTAGAAAGATTCTTTCTAAGGAAATACTTGGTATTTAAGGGTGTCTTTACGACCCACCTCTCTTTCCTAGGAACTAGCCTGATGTATATCCATGGATTACGACATAATTCCGGTATAAGTTTTATTGAAAATCTTACTTTAAAGAGTGTTATTTGATTTTAAGACTTTCAATGACAAATGATGATTCAAGGATATTCAACCTTGAATCGGATGGATGAAAGCAATTAAATTCATTTTAAATCGAAAGTTTTATCTTCGGGTAAAAAGTTATTTCATAAGTATAATAATTATCGCCAGTTAACTAATTAGCGTGATTTTGGCGTAATGAAAAGTTCGAGAGGAGATCGGATCAAGTAAGCTCACCTGCAAATAGAGAACCTTGCGACCTGACACACTCAGGTGAGGGATAAAAC
>NC_032027.1:4032187-4032764 GCF_001865875.1 Lupinus angustifolius
GAAAGCTTGTACTTAATCAATTGCATGTTTGTTTGGATTAAGTACAACAATATTTCTTACACCGATTTATGTCATGTTTATATATGCAAATACCATGTTTACTCTTGAATTATAATGTTTGAATGATTATTATGAGAATGATATGTATGTGATAATTGTTAAATTCAAGGTTTAAAAACATGTAATATAAATGAGAAATATTTTCCTTCAGAAAAGTAAATAAAATGATTATCAGGCTCTTATCGCTTGAGCAAGACAGGTCTCGCTTGAGTGAGAAGTGTCTAGAGAAAACGAGTGTTTTAGCTCGGTGCGAGACAGCTCTCGCCTGAGCTAAAATAGGCACCAAGAGAACTGATTATTTTCTCCCTTAAGCGAGACAACTCTCGCTTAAGCCACAAATGCCTCAAAAATGGATGTGTCCTCGCTTGAGCAAGACAGCTCTCGCTTGAGCGAGAAGACTCCTTACAGACATGACTTCTTTTTAAGTCGTCTGAACGATAACTCTCATATATACGAGAGCCTAATGGCATGTTTGCCATCAAGAAGTTATAAAGGTAAATAACTATATGAAATTCTT
>NC_032027.1:4032864-4061028 GCF_001865875.1 Lupinus angustifolius
TGGTGCCCAAAATTGTCAAACTTATACAAGTATCTTTGTTCTTGCGCCTATTTAGGGTAAGGTTTCCGACTGTGATGTCGTGATTAGGGCAATGCCCAAAAAGGATTACATGATACCATGCAGCGAGGTCGTCTGGCCGTAAGAGGCTTGGCCATGTGGTCGTCCAGGGTGATTCAGCGATGGTGGATGTTATTCCTCTATTTACGTGTTGACGTAAGATCGGGTCCCATAAGAAGCATTCATATGGAAGATGTCTTAAGTTGGGCCGATCATATAAAATAATGATTAAAATATTTAATCGGCTAACCTCGGTTAGTGTGCATACTCATTATGGATAATGAAGTAGTGAAGAGGAAATTTACAAGAGACGAACGAGCCCCGAGATATTGAGAGGGACGACGATGGCGGTGGTTCGTCAGCAAAGTCTTGAGGGTGAGTCTAGGTGAGACGAGTCCCTTGTATTCGTGGATGAGGTATTCTGTTGGATCGGACAGTTATCACAGTGCAAACTAGACGATCTCTGACAACCCCTCTTTGCAATCAGGGTCAATGAGAGGGATGCCCATAAAGTGTTTGATATGACACTGTCCTAAAATGGACAGTTCTTCGGAACAGATCGATCATGTATCCTTGCGAGCAATAATTTTGGTGCGTTCAAATCGGCTTGTTATGGGACCTGTGCTCTTGGTTATTTCCGAATTGTAAATTGGGAGGATATTGGTGAAAGGATGGATGAAACACGCATAACATTCATACATTGAGATTGTGGACTTTGATCCTCATAATCCGAGATTATAACATTATTCATCATTGTGCATTTTTTTATGTGATGTATATATGCGTGTCTGTGTGGATGTAATATTCTGTGTAATTCTATGCCGTCAATGAGTAATATTCATTAGATGTTTTACTTCATTTTCTTTCTATTTTTCTTCTATTCGCATTTTGTTCAAATGGATCATTCTGCCAGGATTCTGAGTTACCGCTTGTCGACGTCCCAGGAGGGGGCATGGAGGATTGAGGAAAACGGTTATATCTACACTGGCCCTTGTGCTTTTTGATTAGTGTACTTGTGTATGACATTTATTTTGCGAGTAGTTTTATTTGGGCGACGATTAAGATTTCGCCTTGTACTTCGTGCCAACATTTCATAATATTCTAATGAAATGTGATTCAAAGTTTATATTGAGTTATATTTTTATTACCTTTAGGTAATGATGATTTTGATTTTCCGCATTGTATGTTACTTAAAGTGATGTTCCGAAAATGAAATGAATATATGGAAATAAATTTCATATGGCATAAAAAAAAATACCATTTTTGAGCAAGATTTTTTTGGAGTAATTTTCGAGGCGTTACAAGAGGAAACGAAATGCTTCAAAAAAATTGAATCTATGATATCAAACAAGTTTAGTGAACGTGCAAAGAGTAAAAATATATTTTTTTAAATTGAGTCTATGATAAATGTTGAGGGGAAATGAAAAGGTTTAGACATGAGTTACCTTTAAAAATACACGTTGATCATGTTGGAGATAATGAAATCTTTGAATAGTCTGAGTAATGTTTTAGAAGAAAGAAAGTGATATAGTCCATAGATGTGTTGAACAAAAAAGAAAGAGAGAAATGATATAGAGATATGTTTAAGAAGAAAAGAGGAGAGATGAGTCAGATTTGTGAAGGGAGAAACGAAGAGGTACAGAATAATTTTGGAAAAACAAATGATGAGTAATTTTGTTTGATGTTTTAAATGACCTGCTATAATTTTATAAAATATTTTTTGAATGACATAAATACCACTTTAGTTTATAGTTATCCAATAATGGATATGACATTTGTTATAATATCACCGGCCTACCATTAATAATAAAATAATATATTTATTTATACATTTTTCAACTATACACTTGTGTATAATTGATAAAATAATTTATATTCTAAATTTGAGAACGACAATCGAATATAAAAAAAACCATATACGACAATTTTAAAAAGAGTGGTTAAAGTAAATTATGTTATTGTAGGCATAAGTGATATGAAATGGGCATACTAAAAATAAAAATATTTTTGAAACAATATAGTTTTTTTCTTGTTTTTAAAGGGAGGGGAGAAAATGTTTTTCTTGGGGTTTAAAATCTGGTTTCTAACTTAATGTCGCCTAATTTTATTAAGACAAAAAAACATATGGATTAATAGTATACAAGTTTTATATATTGTTAGTCTTCACATTCCATTTTTAATTATTATTATTGACTTTTCAAAAAATAGAATACAAATAAATTGTAGATGATGCATTGAGTGTGTATAAATCTTTATAGTGATATTACATAAATATTACACTCTTTTTTTAATTAAATTAAGTCTTAACTAGAAGTGACAAAATTATACACAATCCATCCAAATTCATGAAAATTAAATTCATCTAAATGCATTCATTAGAGCTGATGGATTTAAATAGATATAACCAAATGAATAATAATACTATTAGATGATTTTGAATCCATATATTATATCTAATAAATATATCCATTTTGATGAATATCCAATCTATCCACAAAAACTAAAATTAAAAAATGGTGTCTTTAGTTTTCAATTTAGTTCACTATCTTAATTCTCACTTTCTTATAGTGTTTCACGAACTCCAAAATGAATTAGTTCTTTACCCAAAAAAGTGAGAGGATACTCTTGGTAGTACAAAAAAATAATGCGTCACACTTTGAGTTTGAATTTTTAATGTTTTTATTAAATTAAGATCAATTATAAGACATGTGAATGTAGTTAATATTAAGAATTAAATACTATATACATAATATATATGAATATTTGTTAACATTTTACACATAGAATCTTAAACATGGCATGCTTATAGAATATTACTTTTTTTTAAAGTAAAAAAAAAAGCACTTTTCAAACAAAATTAAAAACACTTTAAAAGAATGATTTTAATACAGTTTTTAAAACAATGAATTTTAAAAGTGAATTTTTAATAAAAAAATGTGATTTTAAAAATGTTTTATTAAAATAATTATTTTCAAAAGAATGGTTTTCTTCAAAAGTGTTTTTGGTTCCAATTAAAATATTAAATGGATTTGATATTCATCCACCCTAGGGACGACAACAGGGTGGACCATACATGGGTAGTGTTTTCCTGTACCCATACCCACAATATTTACGGGTACCTGCACGAGTAGCAGGTATTTATAGGGTACTCCACGACTTTTTAAGTTTGAATATATATTTATATATATTATAATAATCAATATATATATAAAATAATTATTACATGAATAATAAAATTTATATATTTTTTAAATTTATCATATATTACTATCACTAAACTTCTTTATAAAGTAATACAAAATAGATAATATATAATTATAAAATAATAATGAAAATGTAATATATAAATTATTTAATTAAAAATAAATTTATAAATATGCGGGTATCCACTCCCACCTATAAGTTATTTTTACAGGTACCTATTGCGGGTATTTTAACGGGTACCAACGGGACATATATTTTTGCCATCTCTTAATTCAATCCATTCAATTCATCCATTAAGTTTAGATATGAATGAATTAAATGATTTACAATATAATTTAAATATATTTATTTAGATTAGTGAATAACTTTCCACATATTAAATTCTTAATCAAAATCCATCCAAATTCATTTATTTACTACCCATTGTCTTAACTAGATTGATATACTTCTAAATGTTTGTGAGGCCCTATATGGATATGCATATGCTTTTACCACCATTTCTCTTCTTATCATTATCATCATCAGCATTGATGAAATTTATTTTAAACTAGACAGGAGACCTTGGATGTTGATAAAATGAGGATCATATTACATTATAGTTACATACAACCTATACAAATTAATTTAAATTCCTTTGATTCTATATGTACACACATAATTAATTCATTATTATCACACGAAAAGTTATTTTTGTATTGACTTTAAAAATATGTTTATTTAAAATAGAAAAAGAATTATGGTTCAACAATATAAACATTTTTTATATTGTCAGTACATCATCTATTAACTTTTAAATAAATGTGATGTATATAATTAATAGGTATTGTGTTCACATTATAAAAACTTTACATCACATTAAAACGCACCATTAAACTCTTTAAAAGAACCTTATACAATTTTTTGGTGTGTATACAATTCATTCCTTAATTATAAGAATGAGGAAAATCAATTTAGATATTTTTGAAGAATAAGTTAAGAAGTAAGAAGTGGGTGGTGATTGATGATTGAGACTTTAGGATATAGTGGCCAGATTACGGGAACTGAGTGGGAGACTTATATATGTCATTCACATTTATTGCTCATACATTTTAAGGAGTGCAAAAAGATGACGAATGATATCAATAACATCAATTTATGGCTATATTTTTGTTAAAATGATGAAATGCGAAGACATGAATGGTTTTTTGCTCTGGCCTAAAGTTCCACTAGACAGTGCCAACTTATTTTGTCCTTCTCCTTTATGAGTGGATTGGCATTCTAGGAGATAGTTTTACTCCTACGTCCATATCAGTCCTTTAGATCAATTATTTTTCCAAGAACGTTGGTTTAAGATATGGATCAAGATATATTAATAAATAGGTGTTTGTTTTGAAATAATTTGTGTTCCATCTTCAATTATTTTCTTAACTAAACTAAATAATTAAATACCTAGATGTGTAATTTTTTTTATGAGCAAATAAAAAAACATTATAGGAAAAGGTTCATGCTTAGGCTCTTGACTCGCTCTTAAGAGATTAGTTTTTGGCAATCGTACCAAAGGGCTGGTATTTTTGAAAACCAAAATAATAAGAGTGAAACTTTATGTTCTAGTAAATACTTAAAAAATATTAACAAATTAATTGTCACTACTCTATAATATTTCTATATTAAAGATTTTTGTTAATAAGTGTTCATTGTATGAGGAGTATAAATCAATAAAATTATATCAGAATACTAACGTTATTACTTTACAATATACTAGCAACGCACATGTCACTCCGTATTTTCTTTTATTTAAGTTAAGTTACTACAATATAAAAACAAAATAATCCAGATGTACAAAATGATAATTTGAATAACATAATATCATTATTAATAACAATTATATTATTAATATAAAGTTGGTGTGTCACTTTATTGTGAATGTTGTTGACAGTGCTGGCAGCTACTGTTAATACATGAAGAAAAACTAAATACATAGAAGGTTATCGAAGGAAAACAATTTATAATATGAAAAAATAAATATGAAAAAGTTGTGAGGAAGGTAGACAAAATATTAAAGTCATGAAAATTAAATTGAGTGATGAAAGAGAGAAAAAATGTTTGGAGAGTTTTATGCATGAGTTGGTGAAAAATTAAATATGAAGAAGTCGTGAGGAATATAGACAAAAAGATAACTCTGGCAAAGAGTAAAATGAGTGACTAATGGGAGAAAAAATGTTAGAAAAGTCTTAACCATCATGAGTCATAAAAAATTTAACTTTGAAAAATTAAACAAAGAGAATTTGTGAGGAAGATAGACAAAACGTTAACTTTTGATAAAGAGTAAAGTGAGTGACTAAAATGAAAAAAATATTAGAAAAATCTTATCTATTAGAATATTGAAGGATGTTTGAGTAGATGTAGGGAGTGACTAACTCAAATATTCAGAAAAAATCAAGGAATAACACAAAAGTAGCGTTAGAAATAATAAAAAGAGAGTATGTGTGAATTAAAAGGAGAATATCTATTTTAATTTCTTGTAACCGCAATTCTTGTAATCCTTCTCCATTCAATTAATATATAATGCACTTAAAGAAATTTTATGGTTACAACTATAATATTAATTTTAGCCACTAATGACATTAATTGTTTTTGCATTTATAAAGATTGAAAATTCATTTCCTGGTTGATTACAATTTATTATTTATTTAAATTACAATTTATTAATGCATCAATAAATTTTAATAAATTATTTATTAATTATAACCAAGTAGACAAAAATAATGTATTTATATTTACAAAATATCATGATAAACTTATGTAATCTTAACCCAAATTCTTAAAAATAACTTATTATTATTTTTAAATGTTTGTAAGAATAGAATTGAACTATATTTCCTATTTGAGTGTTAAATGACATATTTAGAGAATTGTGGATTAGATTAGACACAATGGAATTTAGAAAACTTCATGGGGTCCAACTATTTTTTAGGATATGCTTTTAGGATTTAAAATGATTCATCCTTATCTATATTTTTTTGTACTAGCGAGGGTATTCTTTCACTATTTTGGATAAGAAACTAATATCTTTCGAAGTGCGAGACTACATTTTCCAATAAGTGTCGCTTCAATGAATCAAACTCTTAACATTTTAATTATCTAGAGATATAGCGGGATCTTATACCACTAGACCAACACATTGTTGGTAACTTATTTTAGTTTAATATCCATATACTATCACATAGGTTGAATGTTATCAATAATTATGCATATTATAATGATTATTAGGATATATTTGATGCAAGGAATAATATTTACTTTAAAATGATTAAAACATAGCAATAATGAAATTATAAGAAAACAATTTTGATAAAGATAGTTAATTAGAAAAGGATGTAGGAAGGATTAGGCAAGCAAATCCATGAAAGATATTAATGTGTTATACATGAATTTATTCATTTAAGAATTAAATAATTTTTAAACAATTTTTAATAATTGGTTTTAAAAAATGTGAATCAATTAGGCCAAACATATAACCAAAAAAAAGTTAGGTCAAACATATCATTAAAATATCAATAGAACTTTATGATCAATTTGTCATCTTCATGAATTGGAAACAATCTAAGTTAAGAGTTAGCAGAGGGAAAATAAATTATTTTTCTAATCAAAAGTAAGGGTCTCTTTGGAGTGTGAAATTGTTTGCAGATTTGAAATGCGAGATTGATATTTTAATTTAAGGGTTTGATAATTGACATGGATGCTTGGTGGTATTATTTAGATATGCAATAAAGTATTTATTGTTTTATGACTTTTATCGATTAGAAATTGTAAATGACAAACGTTATGATATATCGTATAATTTTGTATGCGTTATCACCTTTTACTTTAAAGTTTTTTTCCTATTCAATATCCAATAAGTTAATTTTTGTGCTACCTCACATTTTGACTATGAAGTGTATTTTGTATTCTATTCGGCCACTTGATCACAACCTATTCAAATATATATATCGATAGACAAATGTTCATATATTAATATTTTGTGGTGAATAAAATTTGAACTCTTAACCTTCTTATTACTTCATTCTCTACATCAGCTTTTCAGATAAATATTTTACCTTTTTTTTTCTACAAAAATAGATTTTTATTTTAAATCTCATTATTAATTATTAAGTGTGTGATCTTAATAATATTAATCAGTGTTGTATAATACTTACTACCAACATTGTGGACCGGTCTGGACTGGGCGGTCAGATTAGTTCGATCGCTAATCAGACTTGGAAACGACTTTGATTGTAGTCTTAATTGAATGAGAGGTTGAACTATTTTGAACTAGAGAAATTCTAGTCAACTGTATTAAACCTAGTTAAAGAGGCAATAATTTGGAAAGTAAACCGAATAGTTCACTTAAAATAAAAAAGTGGAATTATTCTAACGTTTTATTTTACTTCATGCCAAAAAAGATGAAGAAATGTTACTTCAATATTATTAATTATGTAAAAAATATTTATATAAAATTATAAATTTATAGATAATTATTAATTATATATAAATCATCTGATCCGACTGAACGATTTAACGCTTAAACTGGTTATACTTAATACTAGACTACTGTGTCCGAGTTTCATAATATTGATTAATACATCATTTATCAATCATGTGTATTGCTGATATCTAATATTCAACGTTGATTAAATATGAATAACATATAATACAATAACAATATAAAAAATAATGTATATATATATTTTTCAATCTTAATCCTCTTACTAAAAAGGGTTGGGAAATTGAACTATATCACTTTTTATTAACATAAAATTGAAATTTATCGCTTTTAAGTATACAAATTAATATTTATATTGACTAACATTTAAAGAAATAAAAATTTAAATATCATCATGAGTGCGAGTGATAGATTTATGTTTACAGAAATAATAGTCTTAGTGTTAATACTTAATAAATAATTGGACAAGATTTTAGTAGGCCATTTTGATATATACAATTTATAAGGGGCAGTTGAAAATATAAATTGTTATTAAGGTATAAAATTTAAATATCATCATGAGTGCGAATGATATATTTATGTTTACAGAAATAATAGTCTTAGTGTTAATACTTAATAAATAATTGGACAAAATTTTAGTAGGTAATTTTGATATTACAATTTATAAGGGGCAGTTGAAAATATAATTTGACATGTACATTTAATCTTTTAATTTCTTATTCAATTTGTAAGGGGCAGTTGAAAATATAAATTGTTATTAAGGTATAAAATAAATTACGTCAATCAAATCACAATCAATTTTATTAAAAGAACGATGACACATGCCATATTTTAACAATTGAGTGTATTTAAGAAAATTTAGTATCAAGATATATTATTTTTATTAATATTTTAATATATATGTACTAACAATGAATATGTTTTTTATATTATCACTACATTATTATTATTAATATTTTAATCATTTATTTTTAAAAGAAATACAAATAAATGATATATTAATTGTGTAAATTTTTACATAAAAGACATTCTTTTATTAAAGATAAGAACTTGAAAATGACACTAACAAAGGGAGTGATGCACTTCTTTGTTGAAAATTTGAGTAAATAGTGTGAGATTTGTAAAGTTAAACTTAATTTAGAGTGGAAATCTATTGAGTAATCAAGGGAATTGGATATAGTCATTGATAGTTGAAAGTGGACTATGATACATACTCGTGTGATCTTTTTATTCATGCACTTTTCATTTCTGCAATATTTGACTATGCTTTTAATTCTTTTGTTGCTATCTCATATGTATAATTTTGAAGAAATGAAAAATCTGCATAAAACTAATTTATCACTTCTTAATTTACCATCTAAACTTACAAAACATTTTTACATTATCAATACATTATTCATCATTCATATATTAATATTTTTATTATACTTGAAAAGTTGAAAATGATAGTATTATTTTTCACTTATTCAACTAAGTAGAATTCCACTTATTATAAAGATAAAGAGCCCATTTGAGTGGGAGAATACCTCTTCCAAAAATGATTTGTCTAGAAGGTGAAACTCCTGCACATTAAAAAGCACTTTAGGGTTGAACCTGTGTATTCATGTATCAGTATGTTGTTAGATAGTGCTAATTGTGACATTTTAAAAAGTTGTAGATGATAAACAAACCTTATCATGAAGTCGCTTTGTTAACAGAAATCAGCATTTGGTGTCGGTCATGGTCTCATTCATTATGCATTACCACCCTCAATTATTTATTAAATATTTTTTTAACTTATAACATATAGTAAATGATAGTATCAATAAGACGTTGATTTAGTGGTGTAAACTGTAAAGTTTCGCTAGATCAAAAGTTTAATTTATGAAAATAACACTTAATTATAATTTTCTCTCTGTAAAACAGTATTAGGGTAGGAGAGTGTGTAAAACCCTTTTCTTAGTCATTAGTAGAATACTAATCTATTTTAAAGTCTTGGAATCATTGAATTGAGTTAATATGTATCAACCATGAAGGTTGAAACTTGAAACAGACAAACCACACCACGTGTTTCTATAAACTTTTTCATTTGCATAATTTTCAACCTTTTGGTGATAAATGTTATCTCAACATCAGAATCCTTTTTGTGGGGATTTGGTGGGTCCAAAATCAGGGTCTCCACCACATTAAAGGAATATAGCCTTTTTCTAGCTACCTTCATTCATTCAAGTCTAGATCCACATTGCATGCATACAATTGATTTTAATTTAAATATTCTATATAGTAAGTTTTCTCCTTAATTAATTATTTTACTATCACTTCTAGAAGATAATGCAAACTTTTTGGTCAATTAATTAAATTTTTCGGTGGAAAGTTGAGACATCCTTATCTATCTAGGTTCAAATTTTGTATTATTCTTCCACTAATTATGTTAGGTTCAACGAATCTGTTTTTGATTAAGTGTAGTGTTACAAATCAAAATATCCATACTTCAAATCGTGATGTACAGAAGCCTTAATCATCCATAAGAGGCAAGAGCTTTGGATTTTATCCAAAAAGAGATTGTGTTTAGTTTACTATAGCTTAATTTCTTTATTTGGAATACTTTATATTGATTTGGACACTTTCAAAGCAATTATTCGAATAAATCACCCCTATTGTCCACTACAATTACCAAGGTTTTTGGTACAAAAGTTTTGGACATGTGTCGAAGTTTCAAGACAGAAGCAAATATGAATATGATGAGATTTCCAATTCTATATCGATTACAAAAATGAGTCTGTAAGAGGTTTTAATAGTTTGGCAATTATTTACACAGATTATACATGAATATTTTGTGGAGTTTAAGGTGAACGAGTTTTAAGAATGATGCGAAGAAGATTGTAAATTCGAGACTTAAACAAAATAAAAAAATAAAAAAGGAGTTATAAGATAGTTTAATGGTTAGGGTGGAATGAAGATGATTAAGAGTTCGAGTCACGTTTACAAAAAATACTGACATATTAACATTTACCGATAAAAAGATAAAAAATTTGTATCATCCACCATTTATATATAAGTGTTTAATATAAGTGATGAAGCATCCAAATAAACTTCAATGTCAAATGCGAATAATTAGACGTTTGTCTCACTCACAAATATTTATTCCCACTAAACTTTAGTTAAAAAAATAGCATGCTCTAAGGCATTATTAACTTTTAGCTCATACTCTCAAATTCCTTGAACTAATTATATCAATGCATATACTTAAGGATAAGTTTGTGATTACATTGGCGGGCCTCGCTATGTTTCTTATCCAAGATCAAATCATGCTTCATGCATCTTCAATTATGAATATGTTTGAGCTCTCAAATCTCAGAAGTTTCTATAGATAATCTACTAAAGTTTTTTGCCCCTTTCCCATCACTAAAAGGAAACCGTGGAGTATCTAAGAGCTATAGTTGATTATTATTAATTGTGATAACTTAGTTTAGTGTTGAGCATGCCACAAGTGAACCCCTATTGTCAATGTAATTCCACTCAAAAGTCAATTAAATCTGATTATGAGCTTCTCCAATTCGAAATCAAAGTACTCCAACTATTGGGGCAACAAATGCCTATTGATTATGAACCCCAAAACATAATTTCTCCACAAGTATTTTAGACTATACAAAACAGTTTAGGTATTAGTAATGTCATAAAACTATTAGGAGACATAAATTGCATAGCGGGCCTCGTTTCAAAGCTGGGTCGAAGCTAAAGCCCACTTCAGTTAACCCAGTTGTAAAATCTGAGTTACAAGCTATTGCATTTTTTGTACACGCGGAAGATTTTGTTTGGACATATATACTTATTCTTAAGCACTATTAGGCAAAGCTTTAAAGTAATATTTTAGGTAGCTTATAGTGTTTTAAGTCACTCAAAAAGTTATTTGAGACGTTCGATAAATAAAATTTAAAGGTATTTTATCGTTTTAAGAAAATGAACTTATAGTGTTTGAAAATTACTTTTCGAAAAGTTAGTTTAAGTAGCGTTTAGAAAGTGAAAGTAACTTTCAATAATCCGTTTTTCAGTTTTGCCTTCAATATTTTAACAAATTATATTACATGTCCTTAATTAAAAAAACTCTATTAAACTTATTTGTCACTCATACCTTTCCTCCATTTACGTTTCTTTCACACATAAAAAACCAGCAGCCCCCTTCATTCGTGTGGCTTTCCAATGATTATCACTTAATGTATGTTACATAATTTATAGGGCTTTATACGACATAAAAGACCCTATTGATTCACTCTTTAATAAGTTAGAGCAACATCAAGATTAAATAGCACAAGATGAACATAGAGATAGTAATATCAATTATGAAATTTTGAATTAGACAAATTTTAGAATGAGTGAAGAATGTGACAAAATTTTCCACTTATTATGAGAGTCAAAGACATAAGTTATTCTTTTCAGGATCTTTTGTGATTGATAAATTATTTTCTACTGGTTTTTTATAATGTATACATTATTCTTGCATTTGATTCTTAGATGAATGTATGAAATATTTTTGTATTATATCTTTTAACAATATATAATATCAATGATGGAAGAATAAAATATAAATTTATGCATTTTCAGAGGAAAAAATATTGAAAACAAAAAAATAATATTACCTATCCATAACTAAATATAAAATAAATGATTATTTTAACTATGTATTTAATTACTTGTATTAATAAATAACAAAATAAATAATGTATGTATTTTTAGTCATTTTTTAAAATTTTAGCTAGTTACAAAACTTGTTTTACCGAATAACTCTAGTTTAATAAGTTATCTTCTCAGCTCTTCAGACTACCTTCATACCTACAAGCTATAAACTCACAGTTACAAGGTCACAACTTCACAACTATAAGCTAGTTTTTTCCGAACTTTGCCTTAATTTACTCTCTACAATGTATCTATATATAAATTGATTAGGTTAATGATTTTATATTACTAGGCATTATATAATTTTGACATGTGATGATTAGAATGTAAATTTTGTTCATCCAATAATATTATTATTATTATTATTATTATTATTATAAATGACTTTATTATGCTGACTCCCTTTTTCAACCTTCTCACTTTATTTCCTTTTACCATATCTACTTTTTTTTAACTTTCTTCAATTTTCCACTTTATTATGCCGAAGTGCAATCATCCACTTTTTGTCTACCTTCCTTGTTTCTTCTTTATGTTAAATTTTTCATATTTTTCACAAACTAAAGAACTCACATGTAACGCCTCGAAAATTTCTCATCAACATTGCCCAAAAATGGGTAAAAAATCATTATATTTGATTCCTTTTCGGGACATCATGTTATGTAACCTAAATTGCGGAAAAGACAACAATCATTACCTAATGGTAACAAAAAACAACCCAGCATATCGTGGAATAATTCTTCATTGAAATAACAGAAAATGTTTGTACGAAAAACAAGGCATAATAAAATCTTTATCTAAACTGAAAACATACAAAATAGGTTGAGCCATTCAGCACATCAAAAGTACACCACACAGAGATACCTGCCTCAAAAGCCAAATATAAATGGAAATGACTACTAGTGACTAGCTCTAGTGCTCGCGGGTGCGTTAAAACACTCGCTTGGGTCCTCCTCAGTCTCAGAATTGGAGGAGAGGTCTACCACCTCAATGGAATCCTCTATACATATTAACTCCTCACATTCCTTCTCTTCGGCTTCCAGCTCCTCCTCTTCGGCTTCCAGCTCCTCCTCTTCAGCCTCCATCTCCTCTTTCGGGTCATTGGACGAACCCTGTAACCTACTCCTCGCTCCCGCATCTTCCTGAAGATCGGGCATCGCTGGTCGAGCAGCTCCCCTCCATGGTGGGGAATTGAGCACGTCGTCCCAACCCCGTCTCCTAGTAGATGGCCATATAGTAGTGGATCCGTGAGGAATCACAGACTGAATGGATGGTGTAGTACATGCTAGTCTTCGAGCAGGTAAAGTGTGTAACGCCTCGAAAAATACTCTTTATTTATTACGCGGGAAAGTGAGTAAATTTTTTTTCTTTTGAATTGGTGACATAAAATTGTTTCCTTTTAAAAACCTTTCTTTTCTGGGAGATCACTTTAAGTAACATATAATGCGGAAATCAAAATCGGTTACCTAACGGTAACTGAAATGATACAACATTTCCTGAATATACATCTTCATAGATGTATATAATGGGTTAAGTCATAGTCAGTTCATACGGACTAGGTTAGTAAAGGCAGAAACTACATCACCACTAACATATACAAAATCCAAAGAAACGCAACCCCCCACCAAAAACAAAAAGGGGGACATCGACTGGCCCACAAGGTGACTCAAAAGATTCAAGGAATGTTGGACCCCTCACTCGGGTCCTCCTCCTCCTCCGAGTCAGACACGAGGTCGATCACCTCTACCGAGCTCTCTACATTGACGAGCTCAACGACCTCTTCCACCTCTTCCTCTTCCTCCACTTCATTATGCCACAACGCAGCGGCATAATTCGGAGGGGATGACATTCTCAAAACTGGAGCCTTCTTGCACGGACCTCCTCCGAGACCACTGCTCATCTTGGCTCTACTGGATGACGAAGCATCCAAATAATCTGGCCACGTCCTATAACCGTGGGAGGGAACAACGCCATCACTCCTGATTGACGGGTATCGAAGTCCAACCTCTGAAGACATCAGTCTCTTTGGCGGCAAGGTGAAGGAAGCATCAATATAGGTGTCGGGGTGAGGGATCATCATTGATGACCCGTTGCACACCATGTGCAACAACAAACTGCAGGGGCCTGTGTATGTATACCTGTGCCCGTCACTAGCCCATTGTCTCATCGGGGACATCATGAAGTGATAACCTCGAATGTGAGTGTTGTTGTTGGCCATCTGCATAGCAAATATATACAGAACAATAACAATACAACAGAGAAGTAAGACATCTAATGAACATAAATTCATTGACGTCGTTGACTTACTTAGAATATCACACTCAGATATGAAAAGCATTTCATATATATATATATATATATATAACATATCACATTATAACTCATCAGTTGTTCTCGTAAACAATTATCCAATCCACATGAGTAATATAACCAAACTCCTCAATTGTTTCTCATAAACAATTATCTAATCAATTATGTAAACAACACTTATTCCCAAACAATATCATAATTCACCAATTATCAATGTATAATTCATCGACAAGATATCATGACTATAATTAAATAACACATAAATGAAGATCATACTCCAAATGATAACATACACATATATTATCTGTAACCGACATCATAACCCACCATTTATCTCACCTTATCAACATAAATCATAACGTATCAACATACATTTCATAAACGAATATCATAACCATAAGTAATAATATGTGCATAATGTTAATGATGCATAATGTTTATAACTCAATGTGGGAATCCACTTCCACAAGTGCAATATATTCATGTTATGTCATGATCATCCACCTGACACCAATATTCTCCCAATAACCTAGTCGGAAATAAATCAAGAGTACAGGTCCCATACCAAACCACTTTGTACGCACCAAAAATAACATATCCTCGCAAGGAATAAAATAGATCGATCGGTTCCCTCAGGAACAGTCCAACCCGGACCTAGGTCATACAAACGCTTTCTGGGCATCCCTCTCATTGATCCATGGGCATCCCTCTCATTGATCTCGAATGCAATCCAGGGGTTGTCAGAGATTGCCTAGTTTGGCCTGTGAGAACTGTCCGATCCAACAGGGTACCTCCCCAGGAATACAAGGGACTCGTCTCACCCAGACTCTCCCTCAAGACATTGTTGGCGAATCACCGTCCAATCAGTGTCGTCCCTGCTTACTTCACGGTGCTCTAAGTCATACCGTCAATTTCCTCTCCACTACTCCATTATTAACCATATGCATATGAACACTAACCGCAGTTAGATGATTAAATCTTTTAATCATTATTTACAATGTTCGACCCACCTTAAGTCATCTCCCTCGGGAATGCTTCTTGTGGGTCCCGATCTTACGTTAACACGTAATATAAAGGAAATACATCCTACCACTACGACCATCGCTGAATACCCTGGACGGTCCCAGACCAAGCCTCTTACGGTCAGCCGATCTCGCTACGTGGTATCCTGGGTTCCTTTCTGGGCAGCGCCCTAAATCACATCATAATCAAAAGGGTAACGTCCCTACCACTACGACCATCGCTGAATCACCCTGGACGGTCCCAGACCAAGCCACTTACGGTTAGACGATCTCGCTCTGTGGTATCACGTATCCTTTTCTGGGCACCGCCCTAAATCATACATCCTTATCGGAATTAATTTCTGAGTTTGACTATTTAATTCCAACACCTTGAATACTTTACTTTTTAATTCAATTACGGTGTTATACCAAAGTAGTTTATATCACATACCCATACTAGGGTTATTACATACTCAACCAATCAATCCAAATAGTCAAACACAATTACTGTTTCTCGCCTAAGCGAGGACCCTTCGCTCAAGCGAAAAATCAATCAACAATACCATTTTAAAATTGGACATCTCTCGCCCAAGCGAGAATTGTTTCTCGCCCTAGCGATAATTCCCCAAAAACAATCTCTAAAACCTAGGCTCTCTAACCCAAGCGAGAATTCATCTTTAAATCTCAAATAAACTTAAGTCTTCCTCGCCTAGGCGAAGGTACTATCACCCAAGCGAGGCTTCTCCTCACTCAAGCGAGGCATCTCTCGCCCCAGCGAGAGAGTTCCAGAGTCTCATTAAAATCCTGGGCGTTCTCGCCCAAGCGAGGCCCTTACTCGCCCAGGCGAGTCTTGCTCGCCCAAGCGAGATTCTGTCGCCTAGGCGAGGGAATCCCAGAACCAAAACTTCCCCTCACCCAGTCCACAGGGACTTGGACAGAATACCAATTTTTCCCTTTTCGACAATCGAAAACACATTTAAACATGGTTTTTCAAACACCTGCACACAGAAAAGTTCCCAACAACATTCATATACCATATTCAACATATTTGATCATAAATCATATATTTTCAAAAGCATTCAAACATAAAAATCTTAGGTTTCTTAAAACCCAAGTTAACCCCAAAACCTTTGGGATGGTTTAGGAGATCCGGGTGTCATATTCGGACATCACTATGTCACGCCGGGTGTCATATTCGGACACCACTATGTCACGATGTGTTCTCTCTCACCTTAATGAAGCGTGCTTTACAAAATCACTATGGTTCGGTTAAGTTGCAAGGTTCAAATGCCGGAAATCTTCGTAACTACCATCATAAAAACTCGTTAGTTTTCCGATATTTCAAAACTCAATACTATTAAAATATTTAAAACTCTTTCATCAATCCATTTTCCAACTTGTCCAAAGCCATGGTTAAAGGCTTAAACAAGTAAAAGTTCATATATTAAAACAATGTAATAACTTCTTGAAGACAACTTGTTCATAGTTTCAAAACACATTTTTCACGAGTTCAAGAACACTCATTTTCGGTTTTGCTTCCAAAATGAGTTAGAAAGTGTTTAAAATTTCAACGGTTGAATATGTTCTTGACATACTCATGAACAACATACTTCAATATCATCAACATCCATTGGTTGAATGTGAAGAGATTGAAGATTGAAAGAAGAATAAAATGAAGAAGAAAAGATGATGAGAGTAACTTACTCTCAAATCTTCCAATTGCCAAATTTTTGCAAAGTGTTTGTGCATGAGGATACATGGGTGTTTATAGAGTTGTGGGGTGGGAGAAATCTGATTTCTAAACCCATTTCCCAAGGCAATCTAGCAAATCCAAGAAGGTGAGTGAATCATGGGTTAAGTGAGTGATTTAGGGGATTTGGTGGTAGTAAATCAAGGTATTAATCAGTGAAATCTATAAGATTTAGTAGGTAGATTTTGTGAAGTGACTCATGCGACGCGACGACTTCGGCGAAACGCGCACGATTAAAACCATGCTCGAGTACTGTCGGCCATATTCGAGTAGCCAAAAATGATCGCCCAATTTTACTTTATGGTTGGAACTTCGAATTTCAGCATTCTGAGTGAAAATATTTTAGAAAATAGTTATGGACCAACTCAGGGTCTATCTTGACTCGAAATGTGATTATGAAGCCAACGGTGTGATCAGAATTTGATTCCGAGTTATGGAACTCAAAAACCACTTTTTGAGCCGTATCGGGGACGGTGGTCCGAAACCTACTGTCTCCGAAAATCATGAAAATTTACCACCAAATTGAAAATAGAATTTCAAGGCTAAAACTCAACTAGAGTTTCATCTAATTCTTTACCAAAAATTTCCAGAAATTCATTTTTGAAAAATATAATTAATAAAAATATTAATAAAATCTTATAATTCAAAATCGTAAAATTTGCGGTGTTACAAAGTGAAAGAAGCCTCTAAGTCCGCATGATGTGAGGGGAAGCGCATCATAGAGCCATCATAAACCATCTCCAGCTCTAAGGCACAAGGGCATGTGTAGGTGTATTGGTGTCCGTCACTACTCCATGTCCCCTCCTGAGACATCGAGAATCGGTAGCTCTGAATCCTCGCGGTACGGTCCATGTGAACGAGAACGAGAACCAAAGACAAGCAGAAAGAAAAGTGAGTAAGGCATCTAATAAATATTATTCATTGACGGCGTGGAATTACATAGAATATCACATCTAGATAGACACACATAATATACACAATATATTCTGCATACATAAATGCAAATGGTGAATGATATTATATCTCAAACTATGAGAATCAATATCCATGAACTCAATGTATGAATGTTATGTTTATTTCATCCAATAACAAGCCGATTTGAACGCACCAAAAATATTCCTCCAAAGTATATATGATCGATCTGTTCCAAAGAATTGTCCATTTTAAGATGGTGTCGTATCAAACACTTTCTAGGCATCCCTCTCGTCGATCATGATTGCAACAAAATACCTCATCTAGAATAGAAGGGACTGTGAGAACTGTCCAATCCAACAGAATACCTCATCCAGAATAGAAGGGACTCGTCTCACCTAGACTCGCCCTCAAGATTTTGCTGACGAATCACAACCATCGTCGTCCCTCTCAACATCGTGGGGCTCTTTTGTCTCCCTTAAATTTCCTCTCCACTACTTCATTATTCATAATGATTATGTACACCAACTGAGGTTAGCCGATTAAATCTTTTAATCATTCTTTTATATCGATCGGCTCATCCTAAAACATCTCCCAAATGAATGTTTCTTGTGGGACCCGATCTTACGTTATCACGTAATATAGGAATATCATCCTTACCACTACGAACCAACGTTGAATTATCCTGGATGGCCACATGGCCAAGTCTTTTACGATCAGACGACCTTGTTGTGTGGTATCATCTAATCCTTTTTAGGCATCGCCTTGCTCACGATGTCATCGTCGGAATCCTTGCCCGAATAAGGTGCAAGAACAAAGGTAATTGTATAAGTTTGTTGATTTAGGCATCTGACTGCTCGTTCGAGCCATGATCTCTCCCAATTACTAAATATACTTCTCACCCAAGTTAGGGTTATTATCTAAGCAATCAACTAATCAAAAGCAATAAAAAACATTGTATATCTCTCGCCATGCGAGAGACTGTCGCTCAAGCGACAATTTCATCAAAATAGACTCAATTCCATGTCTGGCTCTCGCCTAAGTGAGAGCCTATCGTGAAAGTGAAAAATCCACCAAAAACTAGTCAAAATCACCCTCTACGTCTCGCCTGAGCGACCAAAATTGCATAGAACATGCAAAACACCTGCCTAGCCCCTGACTAGGCGAGAACCACTCGCTTAAGCGAGGCTGGCTCGCCCAGGCGAGGGTAGTCCAGTTGCCAGGACTACGTCATTGCCCTTTGGGCCACCGGATCGAAAATCTCCATTGTTTCTGATCCTGACGCATTTTAGTTGATCGAAAAGTGAAGACTTACCTTGGAGTTTCTTAGAGAATCAAAATGAAGAAGAAAGAAAATGAATCTGATTTGGGGAGGGGAAAATCAAAGGTTTTCAAAGGGTGAATGATGTAATGGGTAGATGAGGGGTTTAAGAGATTTTATGTAAGAGATCAATATTTTTGCTTGCTTGACAAGGAAGTTTCACTCGTGAAAGTGATGTGACCTCTTCGGCGACACATTCGTGATTGAACCATTTCTGAGTATTGTCGGCTAATACTTGGATGGATATTAAAAATCTTCCGATTTCAGTTTACGGTTAGAACTTCGAACACATAATTCAGAGAGAAAAATATTTAGAAATGTATCATGGAAAAACTTGATGTCTATCTTGACTCGAAATAATATTTCAAAGCCAATGGCGCAGTCAAAATTTTAGTCTGAGCTGCAGAACTCAAAAATACACTATTGGACCGAATTCGGGTGAATTTGGGCCCGACGGCAGCTCAAAAACTCTTCGTCATAGAAAATTAAGACAATATACCACAAAATAAGAATTCACAAAACAAGACTAACACTCAACTATGGTTTAGCCTAAATCATTATCGATTAATTTCGAAAATTATTTTTTGTTAAAATAAATAATTAATAAAACATACATCGAAAATTCACGGTGTTAAATCACACATAAGATTTTTCTAACATTTTTCTCTCTATTTGATCACTCATTTTACTTTTAGTTATAAGTTAACATTTTGTATGTCTTCCTCGCAACTTCTCTATGTTTAATCGTTCATAGGTAATTTTTTCACAAACTTAAGAATTCACATATATGACTTTTTCTAACATTTTTCTTCCCCTTCAATCACTCATTTCACTTTTTGTCTACCTTCCAATAACTTCTCTATGTTAAAACTTTCACATTCTTTCACAAAATGAAGAACTTGCACATAATATTTTTCTAACATTTTTATCCCCATCTGGTAACTCATTTTAGTGTTAATCACAAATTAATAATTTGTCTACCTTCGCAACATCTCCATGTTTAATCTTTCATATGTAATTTTTTCACAAACTGAATAACTCACATGTAAGACTTTTCTAACATCTTTATTTCCTTCAGTCACTAATTTCACTTTTTGTCTATCTTCCTCATAACTTTATTATGTTTAATTTTTCACATTTTTTCACAAAATGAAGAACTCACACGTAAGAGTTTTCCAGCATTTTTTGCTCCATTTGGTCACTCATTTTACTTTAAATCACAAATTAACATTTTGTCTACTTCTTCGCAACTTTTCCATGTTTAATCTTTCATAGGTAATTTTTCACAAACTGAAGAACTCATATGTAAGACTTTTCTAACATTTTTCTTCATCTTTAGTCACTCATTTCACTTTTTGTCTACCTTCCCCATAACTTCTCTATATTTAATTTTTCACATTTTTTTACGAACTAAATAATTCACAAGACATTTCAAACATTTTTCTCTCCATTTGGCCACTTATTTTAATTTTTATCACAAGTTATTATTTTGTTCACCTTCCTGATAATTTCTCCATGTTTAATCTTTTATAGGCAAAATTTGTGCAAACTGAATAAATATTCATCTTATTCACTCATTTCACTTTTGTCTACCTTCCTCATAACTTCTCTATGTTTAATTTTTTATATTTTTCACAAACTAAAGAACTCAAGGGTAGAGGTGGCAAAATTATACATAATTCATAATTCATCCAAATTAAATCTATCCGTTAGAGCTAATAACTTTAAATGGATATAATTCAATTGATAGTGTTAATAATGGATGAATTAAATTCATCTATTATATCCAATAAATATCCATGGGTATATATATTTGAACGAATACCCAATCCATCCAAAAAAATAAAATCAAAAATAATTTGTTCCCCATAAAGCAACATGCAAACCCAACTTTTCTATGCAAACCCAATGGATGAAATATAAGTCAATGTTATTAATACTGTACCAGTCAGAGTACTAGTATAGAGGTATGATGGTTCAAATATTAGTTCACTAATTAAATCGCATACCCGTGAAATTAGATAAATATATATTTTATACTAATATTAATGTTGAAAAATCAATAAAAAAACAATAACTAATTTTATTTATACCACTTGCTAAAAATGAATATTGTAGACCATGTTTTACATGTATAAAAAATGTAGTAGTTGTGTGTTTGATCATCTATTCCAATATTTTGGTAAAAATAAATATTTTCATTAAAAAATAATTTTAAATGAAAATAGTCGGTATGACGAGTATGATTCAATTGAAAAACGACAAATATGATCTATTTTTGCCGGTATAATTGCATGACCTTATAAATGTTGTATTATACCAGTATTAAGATCGGTTCACTGGTTGGACCGGCTGGCACGAACCGGTTTTGATACCAGTGATATAAACTACTCTCTTTCTAACAAAATAATTCCTTTCAACAGTATTATCCTTTTTTTTTATCAAAGCATTCTTTCAAAAAGATTCAATAAGGATTGATATAATATTTTTGTGTCATGATTGAGCATAAGAAAAAAACGCATGATTACACAATACAATATATGTGACATCGCCTACACCGTTGTCTTTCATAGCTTTCAAAGATAAATTTAAATATTGAGATTTTCTTAAAAATGTTTTAAAAAAATACTTTTTAAAAATGCTTTATTAAATAATGATTTTTTCCTTAAAAAATGTTTTAGTTCAAAATAAAAAATGGATTGGATATACATCCATCCAATCCATTAAATGGATATATGGACGGAATGGATGGATTGGAATCAATTTGATACGGATGGATTGGATAGTTTAGAAATATAATTTCATGGATTTATATGGATTGGTGGATGACTTTCCATTCGTCCATTTTGATATAAATCCATATCCATCTAATTGCCACCTTTACTCAAGAGTAATACTCTTCTAACATTTTTATCTCCATTTGGTCACTCATTTTACTTTTTGTCATAAGTTAGCATTTTGTCTACCTTCCTTACAATTTTTCCATGTTTAATCTTTCATACATAATTTCTTTTCAAAAAGTGAATAACTCAGGTATAGGACTTTTCTAACATTTGTCCCCCCCTTTAATCACTCATTTCACTTTTTGTCTATCTTCCTCATAAATTCTCTATATAATTTTTCTTATTTTTTCACAAAGTGAAAAACTCACAAGTAAGACTTTTCTAACTTTTTTCTCTATATTTGGTAACTAATTTTACATTTTGTTACAAATTAATATTTCGTCTACTGTCCTCACAATTTCTCCATGTTTAATCTTTCATAGGTAAAATTTTCACAACTGAAGAACTCACGGGTAAGATTTTTCTAATATTTTTCTTTCCCTTCAGCCACTCATTTCACTTTTTGTCTACCTTCCTCTCAACTTTTCCATGTTCAATTTTTCACATTTTCTTTGCAAACCGAAGAACTTACAGGTAATAATTTTCTAACATTTTCTTTGAGTCACTCGTATTACTTTTGTCACAAGTTAACATTTTGTTTACCTTCCTCACAACTTCTCTAATAACCTTCTAGATGTCATTCAATTTTATCATTTCAAATTTTTGAATTTGTTTTATTTTTTATTTTTATACTATACTAATTTTATTATATATCTTTTAGTGACTTTGCCAAAAATATATGTTTCCTATTTGCTAATAAAGTCAATTTTGAGATTTTATTGTAAATAGATAACTACATAACAAATACGAGTTATTTTCTCCCAATTTAATTGTTTTGCAGACTTAAATCATTATTTACCATGTTTACATACCATATACTCGGATCTTATAACCAATGGAAAGAAGGCTGTGGAATGTGGAAAAACTTGCTGATGTGATAACTATAGCAAATTACTAAGGCGTTTAAATAATTAAAATAGTAACTTTTATAACAATAACTTCTAAAGTTTAAAATATGATAGAAAATTATTGGCAATTGATTTTGATGGATTAAAAAATACTACTTTATTGAATTCATTAACGTTCCTTAATTATATTTTGTTATTTTATTTATATTGTTATTTGTTACGAATGTTATTCGAAGTCGTCACATGTAACGAATTAAACATAATTGTGCTATAAAAAAAGATTTTGAACTCCATGATGAACTAAGGTTTGATTTATCGATATTCAATATCAATAATTTATTTATGCCATTAAAATTTATCACTACAATTTGTTGATTCAGAGTTATATTTATGTTTTTGTACAACTTTAATATTTATATTGTGTTATTAAATTAATACACATATCTATTTAACTAAAAACTTAAGTCGTTCATTTAATTATAAATATTAAATACATTTTCGTCAATCCAGACAGACATGTGTGAATGCACCAGTATTCTACTAATGTGAAAATAGGCTACACTGCTTAACAAGGTTCTGTGGCCTAGCATATATTTGGATTGGTTAGGCATAGTTCATGACAGGTCCATGTCTAATTAAAAGCGTATTTAACTAAATTAGTTAGATCACAAACATAAAAAAGGTAATCTGAGCTTTAAGCTTGACAAATATATTAATTAAACATTATATATTAATTCATAATTTATATTTTTTATTTTAATATTTTTAATTGTCTATTAATAGGTAGAGAGGCTTACTAACATATAGATAGAAGCATGTTGGTTAATTTAGTGGTGAAGCCTCTTGACCAATTTACCTTGTTGGGAAGAACAAAACCCAACAAGGCATTTTTGACATGGAATGACAACAGCTCCTATTATATATTTTTTATATAAAAAGAAACGAATAGTACTATATAATAGGCCCACTACTTTTTGGAAAATTTATCCAACTAGTGTGGGTTGACTTTAAAATTATCTATCTAGTACAACTTTTTGTTGAAATTTAGGGGGAGGTGTATTTTTTGGGAAACATATATAGTTCTCATGCACAAAGTTCAATTTATTTTTTAGGGAACGGTTCCACCATTTACTCTCATGTGCTCTCCCTAGAATCTTGTGGATGCCACACACTAGTTCCATTTATTGGAATGATATCTTCCGTCTTTTAGATGTGTTACTCTATGTGTCATTACTTGTGACTGGTTAAAAAATACTTAATTATTAAATTTATTTTTCAACCAATCAACAATGAGTGATATATGGAGTGATATAATTACATTTTAGGACATAATTGAGACTTTAGGATTATTTTTAGCTTTTATTTCTCTTTGTCTGGGTTGAGCAGTTGTTTTTGACTATATTGTGTAGTTTGGATGGACTGAAACTAAAAAGAGTAGAGATTGAGTGCAAGAAGATCAAATTTGGTATCGAAGCTATGCACAAACCAATTGAAAGACGAAAAGAAGTCGTGGATATTATATTCTATTCTTATTTTTTAGATTTGTTTTGTTGGGCTTAACTCAATATTTTGTAATTAGGATAAATGAGAGTTTTCCCTCAAACACTTTTACACTTTATATTACAATTCTCTAATTTAGAATTTGATATTATCTTCTCCATCATGATCACGAGTGAGTAATTCCCTTTGTTTCTAGGATTGGGACTATGCACTTTTACATTTAATAAACACTTGTTCTTACTTCTATTTCATTGAGTGTTATATTGGAATCATTAAACTGAGTTTTATTTGTGTGAGTTGTCTGACCAACAAATTATACCTCTTAGATACATTGGGGAAGGACCAAGAGATGAACCTAACTATCTGACCATTCAGTTATTCAAACTAGAATCCTAATTCACGAGAGTAGTATTAGGATTCTTCGGGGTTTCTAGAATTCACATTGGGTTAATACGAAACGATTGGAAAGAAAGATCAAAGTAAATGATTTGATTGATAATTGTACCACGAGAGGATGTGTGACTTCAATTGAGTGCATCTTTCTGAGCTCAAGAGAGGATGACCCATATTAAAGAGCAATTCACCATCACAACTTAAAGTTCATGAAAATGAGCAAAACAATGATTTGCGAGTGTAAATGCGGTAACCCTTATCCAGAGAACTCTTCCTAAATTAGATTTCAGTCCGTTTTAATATTTTCATAATTATTCTTGTCAACTGATCAATTGTTCTAAATTCACTTTTAATTTCTCTTTGAGTTAAGTATAAATTAATTGTTATAATTAGAGGCAGTCCTTGTGGGATCAATATTTTATTATTTGATGACATAATCATGCACTTGCGATTTGCCCAATCACATGAATACACAACAAGGTGATCAAATTAAATTAGTTGTTATATTTTAAGCATGTATTATTGTCATTATTCAATATCTTGTTGACAAAATTGACCAAGGAGACAATGGTGAGAGTGAGAAACTTGATGATTACACACACAAGCATACTATGTGTAGTCAAAAGTGGAAAACAAAGGACAAAATAAGATTAATTTTCAACAACAAAAAATGAGGCTCACTGAAAAAGGTTAGAGTTATTGTATCATTTCCAATCTTCTGATATAAAATAAGGTTAATTATCTCATGAAAAAATAATATGTCAATGAAGTTGTGTTCATGGCTACGATTTCATTTTATAGAAAAATAAATTAAACTTATGTGAATGTGAGTCACAAGTTCCTTTAGAAAGAAAAAATAAATTAAACTTGTACATGTGAGTAATGAGTTCGGCATAAAATATACCTCGTAATTTTAACAAAAGTTACACTAGATTGGTAATTTTGAAGTCAATCCACACTAATTTGGGTAAAATTTCCTTGCTTTTTACTCACTTAAATAAATTTTAGTAAAAAGATGTCAAATAAGATATCTTCGAAAGGCTACTAACGGGTGTTGGTTCAAGTGGTACATGATTGATTTTCCTTAAGTAAGGTCTCGGGTTCGAGTCTTGTGAACGGAAAAATATCCGCTGGGAGAGTTAACCTCACATACCTGTGGATGTTCCCGGCTCGAACATAATTGCCTCACATACCTGTGGATGTTCCCGGCTTGAACAAGATTGCCTCCAGTACAATGATACACGTGGGAAACCAAAAAATCTTTAGAAAGACTACTATTTTTTTTATTTTTTTTATAAACAAACAACAAGTTCACATAATAGACTTAAATTTATTATTTCCATAATTTATATATAAGGGATAAAGCCATAAAGATACAAAAGTAGGATACTTTTATTAAATAAAACAGTGTAGATATAAATTGGTAAATTATTTGCTATGTAATAAATACTTGGTTATGGATATTTATCATCAACTGACTAGTAGGAAATTCTAAAATTATGAAAACATTAATTTAATAACAAAATAAATAAGGTGATCAATTCGATAACAAAATAGTATTTATAACATAAAATAAAATAACAAAATTATTGGATAATCATTTAGTAATGGAATTTCATCTAATAAAAATCCTATTTAGATCTAGATTAATATAGAAAGGATAATCTAATGTTTTACATTCTATTAATGAAAAGAGAGATATGGTGAAAGTATATTTTGGTATTATCATACACTAGTGATTAAGGTTTTTGAAATTTAAATGTATACATGATATGACCTGCATAATGGTATGGGTATATGTTACACATGCGAGCACCCATAGCCTACTATGATAAATGGTCTATTTAAAAATAATAATTTTAATTAAAAAATTAATTTTAATTTTATGTTTTATTTTATTAATATATTTATTTTTATAAACTATATAATGATTTTAGTACATTTTATAGTTCTACGTATTTCAAGTTCATTCACTGAAAATGATAATAGAGACAAGATAATTAAAACTTTAATTCTCAACAAATTTTGAAATTTATAAATCGTAGTACTTTTATTAATCAGTTGCTTCATTTTTGATGTAGCTAGATCAACTTCATTCTGTTTGCCTGACCTTAGAGTGATGACACTCATATTCTTCAGGTTGACCACAGTCTGGGAAGACAACTTATCAGAATTCTTAGAGTACAATGTGTTTAACGAAGTAGCCATCGGTCCCATCAGGTGGTCAAATTCTGAATGGAGGACTCTTGTCTCTGAATGGAAGCTCTGGTCTCTTGTTGGAATTGCATATTATGTAATATCATTTGTCTCATCAATTCTTCTAATGAAGGTTCACTAGATGCAGGAGCTGGATTATTATTCACTTGTTGTTGCCTCTGCTATTAGATTGGAGGAGGCACATATGGTCTATTTTGTGCAGCATTATTATTCTGAAATGGTGGCCCTAGATGAGGCTGTGAAGGATCAGACCATCTAAGATTCGGGTGATTCTTCCAACCAGGGTTGTATCTGCTTGATGAAGGATCATAATTATGTTGTTGTTGTAAATATTTGCAGCATAGGCCTCAGAATGGTCACCAGTTTTGGGCTCCAAGAGAGAAGGACAAACATCAACATAATGGTCAGTTGCGTTGAAAATGCCACAAACTCGTGCTACAAGTGGAGGTTTTTGTTGATTCATGGCAAGTTGAGTGACCAAGGTAGCAAAAGCGACAATTTTTTTCTCAATTTTATCTTGCCTCACCGAATCTGTCCCAACATCATAGACACCTCTGACCATTATAGCATCACTACTTCTTGCACTGAACTGTTGAG
>NC_032027.1:4061128-4061551 GCF_001865875.1 Lupinus angustifolius
CATAGTCTCTTGAATCTCTCCCAATATTCATATAAACCTTCTGCATATAGTTGTTTGATTCCAGAAATATTTTTTCTGATTGCAGTGGTCCTAGAGGTAGGAAAGAATTTTGCAAGGAAGATTCTCTTCAAGTCATCTCAACTAGTAATAGATCCAAGGGCCAAGTAATACAACTAATCTTTTGAAGCGCCGTCAAGTGAATGTGGGAATACCTTCAAACATGTTGGGGATTTTTGAAACATGTTGTTATATGAAATCCCATATTGCCTAGAATTAGAATAGAGTAGAGTAACCAATGTTATATATTGGACTCGTGTCTCTTGTTATAATGTGCACCAGATATAAGCACCAAATACGAACACACCATGGACAGATGGGCTCATGTGTGTGCTAGGGTTTGTAATCCTTATTCTCTAATAATAT